>NC_079152.1:61157704-61460734 GCF_947563725.1 Argiope bruennichi | reverse complement strand
ATAATAAGGATAAAAATCCCTAATGCTTACCAAATTCTTTTAAAGATCCTTAAAATTCCCTTGCCTGAATCCATTCCTTATCAAAATCTCATAGTAAAACCAACAAAGGGAAAAATTTTCGGTCTTTTTTGCTCTTCTGCTTGTGTCGCAATGTAGATTGACGCATATTTTATGATCGTTTCTTGTACAAATTATGCCCCCCGGGATGAAATAAATCAAAATTTTAAAATTTCAAAAATTTCATCTATTTGGTCACGCGACTGCTAAAACATGTTAATAATATGATGTTACAGTAAATGTTATTTATCCCGTGATTATTCTTAATCACCATTAAACTAATGGTGATTAATGAGTAATCACCACTAATGATTATGAATAATCACTTGCAATTATACATAATCGCAAGTTTATTACATTTACCATAACATTTATATATAATATAAAAACTAAATGTATGGGAAATTTTAAAGTATCTAACAACAAAACAAATATAAAAACAGCTTTCAGCTGTCTCACTGCCTTGAGATCAGTATTCATTCAGTAAAGCGTGAAAAATTCATATTGATGGAGTTAAGATATTTGCTTATATTTTAAGAAGTGGCAGTAAATTAGTTTTCTGACAAATTTTGTTGTTATTATTCATCGAACTTTTATTGTTGGAGTAACAAATATGCTCAGCTTCTTTTAAAATTCTTGTCGAAAATGAGTTTTTTTGTACATCGACACAAAATGCAAACTTACATTTGAATGAATTGCATTTCGTTCAAGTGGTAGTTTGTCTGCTGCATAAATTGACAAAGAAGCAAATGAATATATTAATATTTAATGTATTATTGATACAGATGGCTCGGAGCATTTCTTTCCTTTAAATTACTATCCTATTACGAAATCGAGTCTCGACTAACAAAGTAAAAAACTTATGATTATTCACGGAAAATCCGTACTTGAGATGAATTTTGAAATCAAATATTGTACTTTTTCCGTTTTATATTTTCATGCTTAACACATGTCGCATTTTCGAGTTTTCATTACTCTTTAATAAGGGCAGACTGAAAATTTGTAAGACTTCGCGTTTTTCTTTTATGAATTCTATAAATTAGCTAGAAAAAGTACGTCATCTCTATACTTTATGTACTATAATGTGTGAAATGTGTCTGTTATGTTTGCGTATTCGTTGAGAGATTTTTTCGTTATTTAACAAAAATTAATATAGATTAAACTAATGATGATGATGTCGTGTCCGCGTTACCACGGAAAGGGGGTGCAGTAGCTTCTGAGGGTAAAGACCCCTGAGCACCCGAGGGCAGAAGTCTGACTTCTAGCTCATATGAAGATGATACACACACTTTCGCTTGCACAACCCCTTTTTACAGGGGAGCACATTCACACACCTCACAGATAGAAGACAGAACAACCATTCCCGAATCGGAACTCGAACCTAGAACGCCTAGATCACGGGGAAGACGCGCTACCCCTAGGCCAGGACATCGGCAGATTAAACTAATGGAAAAAATAATATGCTCTTTCATCTTTTCCATTTAAGTAATATACTGCTTACATTGTTGCACTTTGCACTTCCACGTATTGCACTTCCCTACAAGAAGGGATGGCGCATTGTTTAAAGTTGGCCATTTTGTGACTAACTGCAATACCTTGTGTTACTTTCATAAAGACCCAAACTTTATAGCATGGTGGAGGAGGGGTTAATTCATTTATGGTTACAGATTGAATCCAATCCCTCTACGAGGATGAACTGTATAACGAGTATTTGTCTTATAAGTACGTACATTCTCGTGAACCCGAGTACACGTTCACGATACTTAAATTTACCTTCTGAAAATTGGATAATTATTAGTTGTCAAGACAGGACTTTTTAGGTTATGGATAACAATATGAATAAACTTTTCTGCAATAGAAAGAAAATCTAAATTAATGTGTATATCTTTATAAAGAATGCAAAAATACAGAGTTCGAAAGATAATGTTCCATTGCCCCAAAACAAGTTGGTTCTCTATGGAATAAAACTTATAAAAACTTAATGAAAACATCAAGATAAAAAAGTCCTTTCATATTAAAAAATATATATATATTGCATTCAGAATTTTCATATTGATTTTAAAGGCTGCTGCAAACAGCCTTAAATTTGAAATTTCTGGTTTTTTTGAGGAAGCTCATAAATTAATTAATTTGTAGAAAATCCAATAACAGAAAAAGCTATATTTTTGGCCACAGAAAAAAGCAATTTTTTACTATCATATCAGTTTTTTTCTAAATGAATTTTATGTTTTCCCTAAATTTTTATATAAATTTTTATATAAAATTTTATATAAAATATATAAAAAAAATTATATAAAATTTTTATATTTTTTTAATAACAAATTTTATATTTTCTATATCGATATGCTTTGTTTTGAGAAAAACATTGCTTTAAATAAAAAAAATAAAAAAAATGATGGTCTCAAAAATTGTCTCTTCATTGAAGCGATATCAAATTAATTTTTTTTAATTTATTTTAAATCCTGTAATTTTTAAAACTTTGTATACACATAATTTTTGAATTTTATATCTGAAATGAGTATTAAAATTAAATAAGCTTAATCTTTGAATTTAACTAAAAAGAATGTTATATTTATTTAGTAACAAATTTATGGAAAAAGTTATTAATTAATACTCTGGAAGAGTAATTGTACTTAATAATATATGAAGAGATTATACGAACTGAGCATCGTTTTTAACATTATTAAATGAGAAAAAAATTTCTAAACATTCTTTATATTTAATTTCCTTCAATATAATTATCTATGCAAAAGATTCTTCACTTCTCCACAAAATGTATAGATTATATTAAGAATAATTTAATAATAATAATGTAAGATTATTATTATGAAACTAAATCTGCCTTTCCTTATAGCTTCTTAACATATCAATTAATATCTTAATTAATCTTCTCTGAGTAAATTTAATTAAACATTTTTTAACTAAATGGCACGTTTCCATTATGCATTTCAAAAAATACCAAAATCGATTTTAACTGCTGAATCCATTTCATTTTTCTTGCATTTTTGAATAATTAATTGTTTTAGTTTTGTTCAGAAAATATCTATACCAAAATTAAATTTACACTACTTGTAAACATTGCAATTTCGATTAACAGTTTGGGGGGGGGGGGTTCCTGTATTATTTAATAATAACTGAAATGGTATTTTAATCTGAAAGGAATAGAAAATAATATCCCAATCTTTTTGAAAATTTTATTATCAAAGCTCACATTATGTATTTTCTTCTCCTTTAAAAAGCCTCTTCTTTTTTTTTTAGCATAAAATTGTCATTGTTCCTCATTTGTTTCAAAGCAGCTTTTGTTCTTCCAATTAACGCAAAACTGGTTGTGAAAAAAAAACTGATTTTGTGAAACAATGATCGTATTATGTTATCCCACTTTATTAAGATTCACATTTTATTAATAAATCGACATTTAAAGTCAACGGGAAAATACTTAATTATAAAATTACCACATATTCAAAATCAAATATGCATTGGCAGAAAATGCAAAAGCAAAACACTCGACTTAGACAGAGAGAGAATTACCATTCCTCTTATTAATTAATATTCATTCTAGCCGACATAGAATTATTAAAGCATTAAAAAAAGCAATTAAAACCAGCTTCCTGAAGTTAAAAATTAAAATAGACTGCAAGTGAGAAAATTTCCCTCGGTATTTTGAAAGAAATCCTGCTCAGTTTGATATTTCAACATCGTCGTTGGTTTTTAGGAAAAAAACAAACAAAGATATCACCATCTATTGTTATCTAAAACCAGCTACCACAAATAAAATGAAATGATTTGCATAAATCTAAACTTGATTAGTTCGTTTATGAGCTTTAGTTTTTTTTAGTTGCCGTTATTAACATTTTGCAACCGATGACAAACTCATTCACAAACAGTCTTATAGCTGAGTGCATTTGTCTGGTTGGTTCAGGTTTTTTTTTAATACAAATTTAGTGGAAACTCTTAATTAACTTACCATGTTATTAATTAAGTATTTTTGAATTTTTAAGCAAGATGTGTTTACAACGCCTTTGGGTCATTAACTATTAATTACTAACTTTAACCGCATAAGCGAACCGAATAATTTCAGTCCTGTATTAGCCATCCGTAATTTGGTTCTGAACAAAATACGATTCTTCGATCGACATCGGAGGCATGATGAAGAATTTTTTTAAAAAAATAATAATTTGGTCTAATTCTTAACATCTCAAAGAGGGCTTCAGCAGTGCTCAATCAAGTCTTAAAGAGTTTTTTTTTCTTCCTTCACACTTCACGATTCTTCTTCGATGTGGAATATTTTTACGGTTTGGCAAATTTGCCTAATCAGTTGTTGATACGAAACGAGGCTATTATGAGTAAAATTCTTTATATCTTAATTAAAACTTGATTCCTGTTTTATGGAAATCTGCTCTTGGACAGAAAAAAATATTAAGGTGGCAGATCTCAATTTTCGTAGTCTTCTTTTAGTTCTGTGTTGATATTAACAGGTGTCTTTTGTATAATTTCTAAGACTAAGCTTAATTCTTTTGAGATGTTTCTTGGCACGTAAATTAAGGTTCAGCACTTAGTATTATTAGAAGCTCTGGCAGAGAGAAATTCATTTAATTTTAAGCAGTTATTATCCAGAATGCGAATCTTCAAGCATCGATTAGACTTATTCAGTTAATAAATTGTTTTATCATCTTTGATTTGTTCATTTTTTCTAAATTTTTCTTACCTTAAATTAATTTTTAATAGTATTACTTCAAAGCAAACTCATTTTAATATAAGGTTAAGAAGCTTTGCTATAAAACATTCTAGAGCTTTTAGTGTTTTAAAGATTAAATGGATTTCTGCGCGTTAAAATGAGACGCTTCTGGTCGACCCAAATCGACCAGCTTCTCATTATAGGATTAATACTTGTTTCATTATTGTAATAAACTTATAGAAAATATCCTTCAAATATTCATGCTCCAAATTTCTCAAGGTTTATTATTATAAAAATGCAATCGATAAAATACTTGAGTGATTTTTAAGATAATATATTTTAATCTAAGAGACCATAGTCTTTGAAATGCCAGCAAATTAATTTGTTGGATGGGAGAAAAAAAAAGAAGAAATTTCTAAAAGAATGAAAGAATATCACAAATAAATCTGGTCGAAGAATAAATGCTATGAGAAATTAAATATTAATACAAGTGTATTATTTTTTTTCCCAAAATTTGTAACAGTAACAACTCTAGAGTTTATTTTTTGTTTTATATCAAAATTTCAAAAAAATTTTAAGATAGATTTATTATATATCCTAAAGGTTAATATTCACGTAAATGAAAGAAATACGTTTTTTCCCTACGAAAATTCAGTTTAATATTTCAATCTAATCCGTTATCAGTAATCCTAATAAATTTTTCTTATTTTGCCTTACAGATTATATAAAAGATATTTTGACAATCATTTTATTATTTAAACATTTAGGAAAAATGAACATTTATTTAAATGAAAATTTTTATACTCTTTTATTTAGCTTGATTTATTCCATTTTTGATAAATGGAATTTTGTAATCGATTTTTTTTTATTTGCTTCCAAATGTACTAAAGTTTTGAAAATTGAAATAAGTTACTTGAGTGGTTTTGATAACTATGCATTATTTTTAATATTTTGAATTCTTAACTGGATAATAAACATTTTCAAACGTTAATCTTAAACATATAATCAAGAAACGACATCATGAAAGCGAATATAATTTTAAATCGAGTCATTATAGCTGAAATATTATGCATTTGGATTAACTATAAGGCTCTGAAATAATTTAAGAAATGAATAGATTATCAAACGTGATGTCAAATTTTTATAATGTTTGTTAAGACTAGATACAAACAGGCACATTAGACTAGCAATATTAAAAGACAGGTTTTGTCACTGTATTTATTAGGAAAGTTTAATTTTTTGCTTTCAAATGGTGTACCACGCACTCGAATGTATTCTAAGTAAAATCATGCGAACTTTAAATTCCATAACATTATCCTAACCATTTTTTTTTTCATGCTTTCAAATTTGCTTATTGATCTATGCTTTATTTTTAGTGTGTTGATTACTTATGACAAGTCACTCGTTCTGGAAAGTTTTGTGTTTAGATTTTATTTTTAAAAAATTATATATTTTTATCATTTATATAAATTACTTTCAAATTAAATTTTTTGACATGCAATTCACTGAAACGAACATTTTTAGGTCACAATTAATATAAAAGTGTTATTAATAATGATAAAATATGAGAAACAGGAACTGTGTTGCTCCTGTTTCTCATATTTTTCCCCTTAAAATTTACTTGTATATAGATTAAAAAATAACTATTAAAATAATATAAAGTTTTGAGTGCTGTGAAAAGAAGGACAACGCAATTTGTATTGCAATGCTAGATTAATAATAAAGGCTTAATCCTGCTCTTTCATTTTCTCAGATAAAAATTTGTAATTAATAAAATCGGGGAACAAAATCTCTATGAAAATGTATTTTATCATAAAAATCCTAGAGAACTGCAACGAATTTATGTTTTAATTATCTATATATAGGTTATAATTGAAGAATATGCGCCTTTTTCATCTTTGCTAATGCGCTTTATTAACATTTCAACTTTGATGCATATGCCATATTTTATTAACAAAGCATTTTCATAAGCAAATGATATTTAATTAAGTTTTGTTTTTGATCTAGAAACGTTCCATTGAAGAACTGAAAACTCTTTGTGCAGCTGAAATCCAAAAGATTTCTCCAGAAGAAATTCTGCAGATAATATCAGGTAAATTATTTCACATTACAGAAGTCTTAATGTACTTAATTAGTATCATAATACATTTATGCATAATGCAAAGAACATTTTCTTATTCTTTCGGTTTTTCACTATCTTAACATAAGCTAAATAAGTTATGGTTTTCCGAAAAGATGAAATGAATCCGGGATTGATTATTCATGATTCTTATTATGATATCATAAATTAGATTTCATTATACATAAAGAACGCAAGGAATTCTATAATTTGTATACTAATTTTAATATCTAAAAAAGTTTTAATAGTAACGCAAATCATTCCAAAATGGTGCATTTTTAATTTTAGAAGAATAATCTGTGCTATTTCATTGGTTCACTACTTACATTTATCTTTGAAGTTATTGCACAAGTAAAGCAAAGATATATTGGTGAAATAAGATTTTTAGAAAATTATACCTTGATTTTCACATCGAATACAAGGGACTGGTATTAAAATCTCTCTTTTGCGAATTCGAAAGCTGATTTCTCCCAGTGTTCTAAATATATTATGATTTAGAAATCAGGGTGTTTCTTTATGAAACACGTTCCTTGTCTCCTTCTTATTATTTCATTACAATTTATAATTCAAAATCCATCTCTTCATGATCAAATCTCTCTCTCAAAATCCATCTCCATATAAAAACGGGACATTGATTTAACTCAACTAAATTAAACTAGATGAATTTACAAATTGTATCTGTAATTATTAAATGGAAATATACTTATATTGTAAAAGTATATTTACTATATATCTGTTGTGGAAGTGAATCAACGTCATATTATTATAGATGATTGAATTTCAAGAAGATGGTGCACATAAACTTTTGACGAATGTGTCACTGTAAATCAATACGAGCTTTAATTTTATAAGAATGCTCCATAAAATCAAACTTTCGCTTACATTTAAATACATTTATATCGTATTTAATATTATAGAGCAATGCATCTTTCTTGAACTGCCTGTGGCTTACTAATATTAATCTTTGAACTATATATGCTTTTTTTTACATTCTAACTGTCTTATTTGCCCAGCTCATAAATATTTCACTTTTTAAACTTGTGAAGGAAGTCTTCGAACGTTAATAACATTCTAAAAATGAAAACCAAAAAATGAAACAAGCAAAGCAAAATAAAACAGTTATACAAATAATTTTTCATTCTGAAGATACTCGTATTTTAAGCGATACTATGCAATATCGAGTTTTACGTGATCTCTTTGAGCTTTTGTTGAGCTTTTTTATTTTAATAAATAATTTGAGTTTAAATAATAAACGCATGAGCATTATTAATCTGAAATCCATAGTTTGAATTTTGTAGTAATATTAATACAAAAATTAAATGTTGAAAAATGTTGATTATTCTATGACATTCAGACATATTAGCATATAAAAATGCATAAAAAATATCTACACAAAATGCTTATACAGAAAACAAAAAAGGTTGCATTGTCTTTTTAACTTATGCATTCTAATTTTTAAATCTATAAATCAATTTTTGTTGTTTATAGAAAGTAATTTTTACTTTTATGTGTCAGAAATACAAAAAATAAATATCTTAAGGTGTTTTAAGGCTTAGCAGTGTCAGTAAAGACCAGACACTTTAGTAATACATAATTACTAAAGCGTCTGGTCTTCATGTATCAGTAAAATTTCAAATATAACATTTTGTAATGTTTATAATTAAAAAAAAATTAAACTATATAGGAATTGATTGCAATTTATTGACTGTTGTTAAATATTTGTTACACATTAGTTCTGTTCTTTAGGTAAACTTCCACCTTCAGATGAAAAGGTGAAACCTACAACCAGTGAAGTCGGTGAAGTATCTACAGAGAAAGGTAAGCGTTAGGGTTTTATTTATTTATTTTCCACAGTTTTTGTAAAAAAATAATTTTAAATATTAAATCAGTGGTTGCTTTGAAAGTTTTTGATATAAAATTTTCTTTTTTGGAAATATTTTCTTTCAACTCATATTTTTGTCATATTCCAATACTTCAATTTCACCAGAAAAGAAGTGAACTTGATGTCGAAGAATCGGAGAATCATGAATGTGAATCTGGGTCAAATGAAAGATCCATTGTGCACGTGGAACTGATAGATAAAATACTATATTCTCACGTCGTTGTAATGTGAAAGTCTGAACAGTAAGGTCATATTTCTTTATTCGATTATAGATCACATTGCAAACTTCACTAACAATTCTGATTCAAAAAAAAAAAAAAAAGAATTAAAGAAAACCAGTGGGTAGAATTAAATAATCTCCGAAACACTGTAACTTAAATTTATTGTTAATCCTTAGATGAAATACTTCTTATTCTCCTATATTGCTATTAATGCTAAAGAAAACATGAGGTAGATCTGACTTCGATATCGAATGACCTTCAAACTTATCTATAACATAACCTGATCTATTATTGGTTGATGGCTCTATTGTAGCAAGGGTATAAACGCACAATGGTAAGAATACCTGAGGCAAAGTACATTCTTTCCAATTCTCTTGCCGTATTTAATGTTAAAAACGGGATACATTAATATTTTGACCCTTCGAGTTTATAATCAGAGCATCTGACACCCCCTCCCTCCATTTTCCGGTTACTACTCAGTGGCAAGTTGGCTGTAACCTTGATTTTGTCGCTTATTCACCGAACCCTAGGTAATAAAATAAACTAACCTTGCGAAAATGTATTTAAAATGCTCTTATGTTTGTGGAGTTTCGATAATTAAGGAGGAAAATGCTGTTTCGAGTATGATTTTTGTCATTTGACTTTGTTTTTTTATACTATCATGTAAGTCCAGATATGCCTGTTACTGCAATAAATCAAGTCAATGCTAAGTATGCGTTTCATAAAACATTTTTACTCAATCTTTTTGTACAAATTGAATTTTTGTATTTAGATTTTCTTAAACTTTTGCTGTTTTACTATTGAAATCCTTAGACACTACGTCCTTTTAGCAAATGGTTGTTTATTGGAAAAGATCGACTTAGTGATTGCTTTAAGTTTGATTACTTTCAATCAACATTACGGTTGCTCACGAATTTTGTAACGTTATGAAGATCCTATAAGGAGCGTGTCCTATTATAAACGAATGCGGTTTGCTCCTAAAAGAGGTGGACCAAGTGGGCCCCGAGCAACAAAAAGACAACCCTAAGAATATTTTTAATTGAGGTTACAAACACACACTCGTAACAACTTCAAACTGAAGTGTTCGGCATCAGTAAAGGGTTGATGTATTTTATTTCCTTTTTCCCTAGAAACGCTTCGCCTCCCTCCCTACCACCCTCTTGCTGGCATCCACCCTCTCCCACAACCACCTTGCACCCCACCCGTACCCCGCGATAAAACTATGTGTGCGCGCGGGCTTTTAGCCTTGAGAGAAACAGAGAGGAGAAGAGAGAAGCAAGCATCCGATAATTTAATCAAATTAAACGAAATTAAATTAAATCAAATTAAATTAAATTAAATTATGGGAGTCTTTTCCTCCCCACCTCCCTTTCCGGACTCTTCCTTCTTCTACCCTCTCTGAAGCGTGCCTGATCTGATAATGAGATTAGCAAGGTTTCAAGAAATATATGAAGCAAATTAGCGTGCATGTAATGTGCTTAAATGAAGAAGGGGGTCTAAGGAAAAGTTGTAGTTGTATTTAAAAGCATTAAAAGTTTCGGAGTCTGCCACCCCAGCCTTTCCCCCTCCGCAGAAAAGAACGGGGGAGCAAAATTATTGATTTCTGCCTTTCTCAACTGTCTCGCCCCCTCTTTATTCCCCAAGCTGGTGTGCTGCAAGGTGGGGAGCGGACGGAGCACCCTCCCCCAGCTTCTTCCTCCAAGTTCTTCGCTATCTTTTCTCTCTTGCCAAGCGAAAGGCAGCAAGCGCTCCGAGGGGTATAAGGAATATATATACGGCCGAGGAGAGAGAAAACAATGCCAAGCGACATAATGCTGTAAAGTAATAAGTATTTGCCGTGGAATTTAATTTTACCAATTTTACTGCCATATATCCTCGGCAAAATTAAATTCTCGGCAAATATGTAGCCTATTCCCGAGCGTAATTACTTAACAGCAATGGAAAATGCAAATTACTTCGAGAGAGAGAGAAAAGTTCATGGTGAAGGGGGTGAGAGGAAGGGCTAAGCCCGTGAGTGTGTGTGTGTGTGCTTGCATTATGTGTTGTAAAGGGGGAGGGGAGAGGATGGAGATTCAGTTCGGGGTCCCTGGCACAAGCTGGTACTTTATCCCGCTCGCGGGGCTTTTCGAACTTGATGTGAGCGGGGTGTTGCTTCGGGAAAGGGGGAATGAGGAGGGAGCTCCAGAATCACCCGTCCACACATCCACCTCTTTCTTCTTTCATTACACACATGCGACCAGAAGGACGAAGAAGGTGGGGGAGGGGCAAGGGTGCAGACGCTGTAGCACTGCCAGAGCAGCAGGTATTTTACTCTGTCCAAACATCTAATTTTAGCGGAGCTTCGATTTACCCCTCTCCCCCTTTCCGCCATCGTTTGCTTCATTTGTTGCGTCTCATAACCCCTTCTATTTCATCCGAGTGTCCCGTCTATAGTTGGGCGTCGTGATTTGTGGAATGGGTGATAGTGGAACATCGTCCGACATTCCCCCACCCCGTCCCTCCGATCTTCTTCGCCGCCCTGGTTTTAATCTTCGGGTCGTATAACGGCCGTTTTCTTGCTCCCCCCTTCTTGTAAATAACGCTTAAGATTTCATTAATTAATATCGTAATTCGTTTTAAAAGGACGCATTGGAAGGCGCTTTCGGGCCAACAGGCGTTTTCTTTCCACTGGCTTGTCATTCTTCGCCCCGATTTTCCTCAGTCTCCTCTACTTGGTCCGCTTTCCTAATAAAGGCGCATTACAAACGCTTGTGTGAACTCCATTCGTAGGTATGAAATTCGCGCATTCTTCCTTCACTGCTTTTTATTAATATTTTCCGTAATTAAAAATATCTAGGTTTAAAAATTGCCTCATAATTTCATGAAAGTTTACTTTTTCTTACTTCATATTTGAGTTGAAAAATGTTGTCATTTTCAGTAATTTTTTTAAAGAAATTAAATTTTGGCACAGGATTTCTTAAGCTGTTATTTTCACTACGAGAAAAGGGGCGATTATGAAAAGAAGTCTTGATAATTTTTACAGTGGCTTTTTGTTTCGGATTCTTCTAAGCCAATATTGAGTATATATCGGTGAACAAGTATTTTAAATAGATTTTTTTTTCTTATTATTTAGTTCTTAAATTTCGTATTAAATTAGTAATTTCGGAGCTACTAGAAAATTTCCAAGGTGAATGATGACATTGCGGATTTTTTTCTCACCTTAAAAATAAGGTCGCAAACCTTAAAATTAAGACGCAACAGTTGATCTGAGTTGTGTTCAAAATGCTGTTTTAGGAATTTTTAACTTTTATTGGGTTTTGAAACATTTTAAACAAGCAGTTTTGAATCTCTTAGAATGGAAAACCAAGTTGCTATATCATTTTTAATCAAGTCTAAACTCCTTCGTCTAAAGTCTCTCTAATATAAAACGTTAATGTACGTGGCACAGAAATAACTCTTATTATTTATTGTCGAATGCTCATTGCCAAATGTAATAAACAAACTCCCTTACGAATGTAAGATTGCTTTATTGAACTTTTTTATAGCTGCATTGAAATGAGTGCTTTGCTTAGATAATGACTCATATATGAATAGAAATGCTCAGAGATAGCTCGTCGTGTCACCAAAAACTCCATTCAGTCAGAGGAAAACAGATGTAAAAGAAATCAAGAAATAGGCGTCAAATAGAAAGTTTAAGCGATCATAAAAACAATAATTTGCAATGATATTTTTAAATGTTATTATGGAATTCAAACTCGTCCATCAAAATATTCAATTGCATGTTTTTAAGCTCCTTAGTAGAATTTTCACTTCCATTTGAAGTAGAATTTTCACTGTCTAATTAGCAGTAAACCGACTCTTGACTTTCTGATTTGCAGTAAACCGACTCTTGACTTTCTGATTTGCAGTAAACCGACTCTTGACTTTCTGATTTGCAGTAAACCGATTCTTGACTTTCTAACTTGCAGTAAACCGACTTGATACGATTTTCAGTCATATCAAATAACAAGATTAATTTGTAAAAAAATGCATTCCATTATAATGTTTTAACAGCCTAAAAAGTCAATAATCTGGGGGTGGGAGGCTAATTATTCAATAATATCAAAATAAACTCTTTGCTTCTAATATATGTATCTATCCATTTTTAAGAATAACGTTTCAGTTCTTTTATTTTAATTTCGCTACTATGTATATGATGTGTTAGTGGTATGATAAGCATTTTCAGTTGAGACTGCAATTCTGCTGAAATATTAAAAAGGTTTTTACTGCTGTCAAATGGCGTAGCAATCAAGGAACGGGGGGGGGAGGGGTATAGATGCCTAGTGTACCAATTTTCGGAGGCTCCTTCGGGAAAAACATTAATTTTACTTTTTAAAGTGGAATATCTTGAGGGAAAAAAATGCCTTAGTCTAAAAAGTGTCTTAGGCGCCATTTACACTTGATAAATAACTGATGGCAAATGAAAGAAAAAAAGTCATATGTCCCGAGTGCATTTTGCTCTCTCTATGCCACTTTGTTGTTTTGAAATAAAGATTTTAAATTAATAAAGGTTTATATAATTAAGATAACAACTTTAAAAGAGTTTCATTGAGATTAAGGTTTATCAAAAATTTAAATTAAATATTTTGTGTAACTATATGTTTTAATGGTTTTCTCAGTGAAATATTTTTGAAATTCAAATTTTGATAGACATTTAATTCATACCATTTTGGATGCAGTATACTGTTTTGTTATACGTTATACTATTATATCATATTTGCAATTCCCTAATTTTCTGAGGGCCGTGGTGGCCTGGTGGTAAGGTCTCGGCTTGTGAGCCCTAGGGTTTCAGGTTCGAGACCTCATTCCACCGAAGAACCGCCGTGTAAGGGGGTTTGTTGCACGATAAATCCGTCAAGGCCAAACGTCCTCCCGTTGGTGTGGTTGTGGTGTGGAGAGGGGGGTGCCAGCTCAGGTGTCGCCTTCGTCATCTGACCACGGTTCAAAATTACGAGGTCCGTCCCAAAATAGTCCTAGTGTTGCTTTAAACGGGACGTTAATATAACTAAACTAAATTAAACCCTAATTTTCTGGCACATCTTTATACATCCCCTAATATTAGTGGAAAGAGCAGCAGTGTTTAAAAATGAGCGCAATTTTAAAACGCATAGCCCATTATTTAGTTCCGAGGTTAAACCCTAACTGTACAAAAGCAACAAAAATACAAAGAGCAACAAAATTTCAATAATTTTATCAAAAGCTAGTCTTATACTAACTGAAATCTATGCATCTTGGTGAATTAAACCGAACTTTCTTACTTTGATCATCAATACTGGAAACTAAAGTCAAGATAAAATATTTATACCAACAATGAAAACAATTTAAAGTTCATTTCATTAGTGAAATGCATTGTTGCGAAGTATGTTTAAAATATTATTTTAAAAAATCAATTAGAAATAGGAATAAATATATATATATATATATATAATGTATAACATTGCGGGGTCCTTAAGGGGTTCAGTAAAAAATCCCAATTAGTATAACAATTATTTATTTACATAGGCAATTACATACAAAAGTTTGAAATAATTTTAAGATACATATGTAAGAGAATGAATGAAAGCACGCAGAACATGCCGTCGCGTAACCTGAACTGAGTCATAGTGCTACAAGTCTTCAGAGGGCGCTGTCACTGCCGTCATCGGTCAGTTATGGTTAGTATTACAACAGCGGCTACAACATCAAATCGCATTATCGTTTTGATAATACCAAAAGAATTGATATTACTGAAAGGATATATATATATATATATATATATATATATATATATATATATATATATATATATATATATATATAATATTTAATTTTAAGGAAAATCATTTTCGTGATGTAATACTTTCGAAAGTCATGGTGAAATATTAAATTTTCACGTAATTTTTAATTTATTAATTGTTTTTAAAAACATTGTCCCAAAATGCACATTTTAATTTACCAAAGTATATATGTGCCAAATTTGATAGGTCTGACTTGTAGTGCATCAACATACACAAAACACTCTTCCTTGGCGCAGATCATGTGAAATCATTTATTTAAAAAAAAATATTAATTTAGGAAGTGGACTTTTTAAGACTTCGAAAGAGGAGATATCCGAAACTAGGAAGGAAATTTATAAAGAAGTGCTGACAGTATTTAAAAAAAAAGTTTGTGAAATTCATCGGTCTAGCTAGAAAGCTAAGAAAGTGAAAGAAAAATTATTCCTTTGAAAGGTATAATCAAAAGGATTTATTCCATTAACCCTCAAGCTGAATATTATATTAAGCTGAATCTTATGTCCAACTTCTAAAGAGCAGCGCAGGTTGATCTTTTGTACATTTTGTCTGCTGTTTCAGTTTTCTTTTGGTCAGATTCTTCTCAAACTCATAATCCTGAAAGTTGTTATTTTCAGCTGCTCGTAAACATATTATGAACATTATATCGTGGCAAAGATAGTGTTTATGAGTTTGGTACTAAATAATTTGTTATGTACTGACAACCCGATGTTATTTTATGCAATTAATTAACACATTCCATAGAAATGTGTTAAGCAACAAAGAAAGAAATACCCTTTGAAGCCAGGGGTGCTTAGGACTGTGTGCTCAAACTGATCCCTCAAAGATAGTCGAGCATCAGTTTTATTTCTAAATGATTCAATTTCATACTTCATTTTATATTAGCAATAAATTAAAATGTCCATCGGAACCTTTTTCTTTTTTAAAAAAAAGTTGTATTGTATTTTTATAATTTTTTTTTCTACTGACATTACTACCCATAGTTAAAAAATGCTTAAGAGCATCACTAGAAGTGTTTTGCTTTCCAAATTGTAGCTAATAGTGTATCCAAGAATGTATTTGAGAAATGCATGTTCAGATGTTCTTTGGGAATCATCAGAAAAGCTTATCTAAGTTGATAATTGATATAAGATAATGGAAAGATTTTAGATCCTAACCACTTATGTATGATTCTATAATTTAACATTTTTAATAAGACACCAATTTCAATATTTTTTTAATTTGATTTTATACAATGCTTTTAAGTTCATACTGTTTACAGGCTGGTATACTATCTGTAAATGGCTACAGCATAATAAAAACTCATTCTAAATTCTCTAAAGTGCGAATCGTTGGATCTAGACCTATTAAAATTAGTTCTACATGGTGGTGGCTGTTTCTTAGTTAATAATGTCCACCAAGAAAGAGTTTTGGAAATTTTAATTAGATTTTTAATTAATTAAAAAATTAATACTTAAAATTGTTTTTCGTTTTTAATTTTAGAACACATGATTGCACAATAAATTTTATGTAAAAACGGTTTAACTCCCGATTTTACAGTGATAACCAGTTTTACTTCTACAATTTCTTTATCTTTAAATTGAATAAACTTTTAAAAATATTCTTAAATGTGTTTGAAAACAATACTTTTCATTGTATTAATTTCTAGAATTATATTCAGCTCATTCAGACAATATTAAATTAATTTTTTAAAGCTCATGTAATCGTTATTATACAATTAAGGGTAAATTCTAAAAATAAGAAGACGAATTCTAAAAATAGAAAGACAGTATATAACCTCTTTTTAATGTTATTTTTTACCGCAACAAAAATTAATGGGACTATTTGTCTTAAAGTGATTTTTAATAGCTTCATATGATTTTATATAAGTTTTTTGATATACCAATTTGAATGTTCCATAGTGATTAAGACTTCAGAAGGTTTCCAGATACTAACTCCAATTCTACCAAAAATCTTCCCTTTATGAAGCTAGCAGTTCAGTCAAATTATGCTTTGAAATAGAAAAAAACCCAACTATTATATAACAGCTATTTTATTAATTGAAGTCATTGGGTTGGCCATCCAAAACAAGTCATTGCATTTGCTCCCTGATATCGGATCGTATGAACGGGGGAAGTTGTAACATCAGTTTTTCGCATTTTAATAAGAAACTATTAATTTGCGAAGAGAATTTTAAATAAGAAAGTTGTATTAAAATAGCTATATTATGAACTGTCGATTGTTAAAACATTTTAACATAGTTTGGAAATAATGTAGAAAAAAGCGCAAAATTAGAAAAAAAAATTAATTTATGCGAAATTTTTGTAATTCCTCGCCCTTTATTACAAAGAAAAAAATTCTGATAAATTTGACATTATTTTCGGAAAAAAAAAAATATTTTTTTTCGCCACATTCGTCAAAAATTGCCTATAAATACTTTTCTATCTTATTTTAAAAATGTTGTTCTGCAGTTTCGTAGATATTTTATAGACCATTTTATCATCTATAACTTTGCTTTTAAACTTTTTCCTCTCTTATTAATAGTCTTTTACTTAAAGGCGACAGACCGATATAACTTCCCCCTTTCTCATCGATCTGATATCAGGGAACAAACATAGTCATCTGTTTTGGATAGCCTATTCAATAATTTAAACCTATAAAATCGCTGTTATGCATCTTTCTTTCTCTTGAAACTTGATTCGACAATTCGTGCAGACTGAATTTGAACTATAGTGCAAGTTAAATTTGACATAAAAGGTCAGCTGATTCCAATTGATGCGTCGAGTAGATTTGGAGAAAAGGGGATCTGCTTAGGTGCTGTTCTTATCTGCGCGCGATATAATCTTCCCGAAATAACGCCCCGAAATAATCTTCGCCTCAAAATGAGGCTTTAATATAACTTAACTGTTATATTCAGAACAAACAAAATGTGATTTGTTATTTTCAAATTACAATTTGGATTGTGTTCAGTTATATCCAGACGTATTTTTCGACTCGTAACTTGAATTACTAAACTGGGAAAATAATTATTCTCGCTTATTTATGATACTGGAAATGATATCTAGCGGAGAGAAATTTCAATTTTGTCAGCATTGTCATAGATCACCAAATCAAAATTGAATTGATTTAAATACAGCTTTTATTTTTTCGTAGAAACTGAACAAAAGAATATTAATTTTTGTTATGATGGACCTGTTTTTCGTCAAGAAAAATATGGGCGAAAAGATAAAGTTTTTGTCATGAATTCGTTTGATGTAGAGACAGAAGAGCGAAGGACTGGACACTCCCCCCCCCCATAAAACATGCGCCAGATGCTAGGTTTATGGGATGCCATCGGAACAAAATATTTGTTACAAAAAAATTGCAAAGTAATTAGTTACAAACTATAAAATATAAATTATTTTTATGCAATGAGCTTATTTTAGAATCCTACGAATTTGAAACGACCCCAGGTAAGGAGGGACCAGGTCGATTTTCCAATTTGTAGAATCATATCCTGGCGCCTATGACGTCAGTGATGTATAAAAAATATATATTGAATTACATATTTTTACCAATTAGTGTCATATTTTGATGATAATGTGCGATGCTTTTAAAATCTTTTATATACATGAGGTATTTTTTTCCCCTCATCTTAAATTTTGAGACTTTGCTTATTTGACCATCGGTTTCTCGCTTTTGGTTTTCATTTGCGTCTTTCTCTTTGCATTAATTCTAAATTTTAATACTGACCAGATATTGATGAATTGAATATAGGACATCCAATAAACAAATTTCTTGAAGCGGAACACTCAAGGTAATTTTATATATTTGTAATCTAGAAAATTGAATATTCAATTCAGAAAGAGTTTATATACTAAAATAAATTCGTATTTAAATGCACATTTAATCTTTAAAGTTATAATATTTATATTTAATCATATAAATGATACCGAATAAGTAATAATCTAAACAACTGAATGAGCCGCTTAAGCCTATATATATATATATAAAGTGTGTGTGTAAAATATGATACAATAAATATATATTATTCGAATTGTAAAAAAAAAGTGATATACATTATTTGAGGAAATGGTGATAATACTAACGAAAGTGAAGTTTTAATATGTACTTATCTGATTTTAAAAACCTAAGAAGCGTTATTAGTCAGTTTTCAACTTCTTTTTTTATATAAGATTTTAATTCACCTAAATATAAACAGAGGAATAGTGCGAAACATTTCATGAAAAATGAAACTGGAATAATGAATTAATTATAATATAGGTGGGAAACTAGATTTTTTTCTTTCCATTTGAAAGGTTGGAACATTACATTGAGTGCTTATTTAAAGTCATTTAAGAAAGCTGTTTTTCGACTTTGCTCATTAAATCGTATTCAAAACATCATAACAAAATATCACAAAATATATTGTTAATAATAATTGTTTAAGTGAACTGCTGGAATCGAATTAACTGCTGTATTTTATAAATGCATCTGTGGAGGAAACGGTAATGTTTACCATTATTTAAAGGAATGTATAGAAATCTTGGAACTAAGAAGGAATCTGAAAATTGAAAATGGTGACTTAAGTTACAGTGCTGATGATACCAGATATCTTAAAACACTGAAGGGCATGTTAAAAATTGTCAGTTTTTGTATCAATAATTTGAAAGCTTTAAAATGTTTGAATTTCTATTATTGTGGAACGAAAATTTGGAGGAATAGTGGGAATTTCGAGGAGATTTTCTTATAGTGATGGCTTGCGCCTTATTTAACAGGATAGGCGTATGGAAAGATGAGGTGGGAGGTCAGAGATTTGTGACTTTGTGGCTGGGGTCAACTGCCTTGAAGAGGGTGTCATCAGTTTGGTGAATCGGACAGTGTTATGAATCGGCCACAACAAATCCTATCGATACTGTTTCGTTCAGTGGTGGCTGGCTGTACACAAGAAGTCATAACTATTTAAACAAGAACTATTTTTGATAAACGTACCCACCGTGTTTGTTTTCTAGTATATTAAGGGAGGAAAATCCGGCCAATTTGTTGATACATCGATATTTTTTTCATTTCACATTAAAAAAAAAAAATTTTAAGCTGGAGAAATCGGTAATGCTTTGTTATAGTATCAAACAAAATCGCTACAGGAGATTTCTTTCATTTATTTATTTATTTTGTTACATTTGTTTACCAATAATGCGATTTTTAGTATCCTATACATAAAACGGGCAAAAAGTTATAATTCCAAGAATAATTCGTATGTTATGAATATCAACTGTATATGAAAGTAAAGTAGTATTAGAGGTCTAAAAATACAAAAAAAAAAAAAAAAATGTTATCCTGTTCGGTTTTCTATATTAATGCGAAACAATGAAGAAACTTGAAATGGGTTAGACATATAATTTTTCAAATAAACGTTTACATTTTTTTATGTTTATTAAATTAAAAAGTGATGAAATTAAACTTTTCAAATGTTAACCATTAGCCTGTAAATTAATATAATCTTTGTGCACCCTTTGACACCCTTGTCCCGAAATGGCCAATAAATTATTGATTTTCGCCAATTATGTAAAAATCAGAAGTCCAGGGAATCATAGATGCATAAGGAGTCAGCCTTGGAACAGGTTGTCCATTTATTTGCTTTATAACCCTAAATGTATCGAAAGAACGAAAATAACCTCAGAGCATTAGTTAACCTTCAGATGTTACATCTCTTGGCTTCAGATGACTTAATATTAAAAATTGAGTATTTCTAGCGAAAACTTATTATTTTCATAAACATAGAAAATGATTAATTTAATTTAGAAACATGTTTAATTTATAATTAATATTTTATGGTGATCTTTTACTACGCACATTAATGTAAATGATGCAGAAATTCTTTGATTTTTGTTTTGTATATCTAACTAAAGAGTACAAAAGTATCAGGTGCGAACTTCTTTCGTCCCATGTTGCTATGATTTTACTGTATTTTTTTATGCTATGATTTTAGTATTTTAAAATTTTATCATGCTGTTCCATACGATAAACGGAATCAAATTCCTTAAGGAAATTTCGATAGATATCTAGAATGACTTTGCTTAATTTTTACTAACCAAAAACATGCTTCTGTTTTGAATTCCACATTAACCACTAGATTATGAATACAGATAACATCAAATACCCTTTTAAGAAGGAGATTTTTAAAGAAGGTAAAGGTCTACCTTATGCTCATATCATAAGGCGATATAATCTCTTGTTCTTTGCAACTTCCCAATGTATCAATTCTTGGCAATAACAATGCTTATAACATATAAGTAATTACAATAAGACATTGAAATAAACCTCTCTATAGCTTCATCAAAGATTCCCCAGATTGATTGCAAAAGGGAAATGAAACTCTAACACTTCAATGATACAATTATTCTGACAAACCTAATCCAGAGAAAAATAAGATCTTCTGTTTTAGCATCGGTCTCTCCAATAAGAAAAAAAATTTAAAAATAACTAATGTAATATTTTAAAAGAATGTTTATATTTATTCTTATTAAAATACGCGTAATTAATATATTGTTTATAGCATGGCAACACATTCTCCACATTGCTGACAACAATCGTAATAGGGAAATTTTTTATTCAAAACATGCGACAGTGATACTTTTACATCTATATACCCATCATTGCACATTAAGGATGCCAGAAAATTAATTTTAAAATTATTTACAAATCTCAAAAGTGGAAGACAAACCGTTTTCATAATTTACAATATTATGAAAAAGTGTTAACAAATTGATCTTTCTATCTTTGTTTCTTGATTTCAAACGGTTGTGATTTGTTTCTGGTATGCATCAAGTTCTAAAGTTAAGAAGTCTTGAGGTTTCAAATTATTTTCAATAGATGGCAGCACTATTCCTTTTCGATTTTAATTACAAGCTCGTTTGTTTTTCATTTGCAGCGAGTCTATTGTCATCAAAAATGCAATAAAAACATAAAATACAATGGCTGGGTACATATTACTGAAATCATTCCTTAACTTTCTTAATCATTCAATATTATTTTTGAACATAAATATTCAATACTATACATCATTTTATTAATTGTGACATTTAAAAATCTTTGGTCCCCCCCCTTTGTTTTCTTGATCAACACTTTCAGTAGAACTTCCTATAAATCAAAACGGATATATATTTTTTGCAATTTAAAATGATATCTTTTAAACACATTCAAAGGAAATGAGACTTTACATGTATCCGAGGAAGTAATCTTTTGATAAAACAAAATGTTAAATTACAAAATCAAGGAAAAAAAATAATATATCTTAGATATTATATCAAAATATCGCTCAGTAAATTTATCAGAATATTCTAGAGGTATATCTACAGACATAGGTCTAAAAACTCATACTCATGCAGATTTTAAAAATGGCTCAAGGAGACCCAAAACGTTGAGATTCAGGAATCTCAAAGTCCTGATTTTTCAATGATTACAATACTTCCTCTTTGTATACTTTATATACCAGAGAGTAAAATTAGCTGATCCCCACAAAACATTATACTCAGATATAATACTATCAATTAGCGTAATATTTTCAGTGTTTTTTTTTTGGGGGGGGGGCAAACCTAACGGCAATTATATGGCAATTTCCCGAAAAATGTCCACATAGGAAGACTGATTTCTTAACTAAACAATATATATGATCGTTTTTTGGTCAGTGAAGGCTGGTTGTAGAGTTTAGAGAATCATGTACATTCTGGTCTATCAAAGATTCAATCTGTATCTTGTCAGAGTAAACATTCAGTCAATCATCGTGGACATCGACTTAACATCATTTCATTTCAATGGTATTTCTTGTAATTTAGAATAATGTGTTGGTTCCACAAATGCCATCTTCCTCATGATTTCAAAATTCAGGTCTAAAAGACTCTCCCAGTATGTCTTTTGTATTATTTCAAACTAAGCTTAAGTCCATTAGTTCAAATGAACTCAATACATGTTCGTTAGATTTGAATTATTTTTTCTTTGCAGGTACGATGAGTGTGCTAAGTATTACGATATTCCAAATACTTAAAAATCGAAAAGTGGTAGGTTTTGTCTATAGATTGAATGTTTTAACCCTTCTAACTGAAACTTCCGTTTTCTGCGATTACGCCATCCTGATGGATTTTTTTTATTTTACTTTAAAGTTATTTTAAGAATTTATTTTCTAAAAAAATATTAGTATTTTTATAATGTTTAAGGCAAACGCCATGCAGAAGAAAATATTAAATGATCTTTGCTATTATTTGTACAAAATTATTTTAAAGGTCTTTTATGTTCCTGACATTCCTATTTACTTACTCATGAAATATTCATTTCTCGTTAGAGATCTTTTCATGTCTTGACGCCCAATTTGTGCTATTTTGGCCCCATCCTTTGCTTAAATGTAAGCAAATCAGACATAATAGTTGTATTTGGATAGAATTTGCATCATCATAATATCTTGAATTTGTTTTAATCTGAAGTGTAGGCAATTTTCAACCAATTCAGTGCTACAGTATTATAAATAATATATTGCTTTTTTTAATAGTTACTTTACACTAATTGTGCTCGGTTATGAATCGGAAAATTTTTTAGTGTAATCAGCTTGACTTTTTGATTTTTATTTCAAATTAAATACGAATGTGGATAAGTTTCCCCTGAAAAATCTGCCAAGGAGTTATTTAATTTCTGTATATCAGAGCGGTCATTAACTAGATGCTTCCGTTAGGTTCTCGGTCATTACTATTCCGCATCAATAAATAATGCCACTAAGAATGCTTGACTCCTGAACATGATTAGCTTTGCTAAACTAAATGGAATCTAACACATGATTGACTATTTAATAGATTCTTTATTCGATCTTGAGGTCTGAAAAATTCTGATTTTTTTAAAATGTAAAATTGAGCCTTCACCAATGAAGCCTTGGTCAATTATTTATGATCTAGTCACGAGGAATTTAAAAAAGCATAGCGTTGTCTCAAAATGCGTATTTTGAAATTTTGGTCCCATTTACTTTTCGACTTTCAATTAATAACTGTATCTAGATATTGGTAATTCTCCTATATAAACAAAATTCGAAAAATTTAGTAAAATTTGTTTTTAAAGCGTTTTTGCGATGCCTTTTTTTAAATGTAAAATTGAGACTTCGCCAATGAAGCCTTGGTCAATTATTTTTGATCTAGTCACGAGGAATTTAGAAAAACATTGCGTTGTCTCAAAATGTGCTTTTTGAAATTTTGTGCCCATTTACTTTTCGACTTTCAATTAATAACTGTATCTAGATATTGGTAATTCTCATATATAAACAAAATTCGAAAAACGCAATAAAATTTGTTATCAAAGCTTTTTTTTTTTTTTGCATTCATTTTGTTATTACATGTTTAAAAGCGGAGCTTTGAAAATCAATATCAACTAGGACAAAAAGAAAAAAGTTTTTATTCATGGTGAACGATTTCGGGCAATAAATCACTTTGTTAAAAACACGTTTCCACGATTTCAATAATCCGATATTTTGGCATGGAATCAGCAACCCTTATAAAGAAACAATGTGAGAAATGCACATAAATTTCTATTTCTCTAACAAAACTCTTCCTTACTTTCAGTCTAATTCTCTTCACTTAATGACTATCAGCCAATGTTTTAAAAATCTGTTCTTTTGTTGAAAAGGGGGGCCATTGTGAAAATGTCAAAACTGTAGCAAGTGCGCATTTCATAAATAACGTGATTTGAATGAAGAGATAAAACGAAAAACGAGCGATGGAAAAGAAGTAAAAAAAATAATAATCGTTCGAACGAAAAGGAATTAATCTGTTGCCACTTTCAAAAGCGTCGAAAACAAAATTTTATTGTTATTATTATTAACGTCATCAAGTTTTAGAACATTTTTCGAAACATTGATTTTGCAATCGAGAGAAATACGATTATTGTTACTTAACTCTTCATTTTTTTTTATTAATTTTTTCCCCTCCTCCGCTTCTATAAGTTGAAACGGTTGATAAATGATTTTTGCCGCAGAGCCCTCTTTATAATAAGGAATCTCTATTCAAGCAAAATAACAAATGTGAAGAATTTTCACTGCGCCAAAACGGCAAAAGCTATTGAAAACAAGAGATTGATATTAGCCGTATTATTGCACGCAAGGCGTGAAAAATTTAAAATGTATCGCCATTTTCACAGAGGAAAAATTCCTTTTTTTATTTTTTTTTCCATTCATTTTTCCTTTTATTTTTTTTTAATCGCACTGTTTTCGGTCACTGGTGATACATTATTTGAATTTACGATTTTCATTATGTTAATTTTTTATCCATAGAATTTTATTCAATTCCTCGCGATGGTTATGCATCATCTTTTCCAAATAAGGAGATTCAAAAGGAAGTAATGAATATAAGGAATTGCCTGATCTGCCTGAGCATTGGAAAGCTTTTTTTTATTATTATTTTACACTTATTCTCTCCACCGCCAAAAAGCTTTTGTGCTCTGCCGCACTATTGCATTTGGATAATTAATATTTCCACTAGCTTTTCAACAATCAACGGATTCCAGCACCCCTTTCCCACACACCCTACAACCACCCCTCACACGCCATTAGCTGCAGAAGTTGTTAAAAATGAGTTTCGCCGAGCAGTTTTTGCGTGTCCTTTGTTAAAAGTTGTAAATGACGTCGCGTTTTATAAACTAAAAAGCGATCACTCAGGTCTGTCCTATAAGAAGCAAATCATGAAAAAAATAAAACGAAAACAACTACAAAAAAAAACGAATTTTCCGATAACGCTAAAATTAATGGATCGAATTAAAAGACAGAGAAAATCATTTGCTGCAAAAAAAGAGAGAAAAAAGTTTTTAAAGTAAAATAAAGTCAGATTCCTAATCTAATGTAATTTTTGACTTCACACAAACGTTCGAAGTAAGTTCATACCCACCCACACCCCCACTACACTTACACCCCTCTTTTCATTAAATAAGTGTTTTCGAATCCAAGTTTCTCTGAACTCGTGAATGGAGCTCTTAAATGAAATCAGTGATTTCTTGAAAAGCAATTACACTTAATCGGTGTCGTCAAAGGTTGAATTTATTTCCTAGCAGTTCCGCTATCAGATCTTTTATTGAAACTTTCTTTAAGCTTCTTAAGACTTCAGAAAACTTTACTGATTTTTTTTCCCTCCATTCCTCTCCACGCTTTCGCTTAATTTTCCGTTTTCTTTTTTCTTCTTCCGATTCATCTGTGAGCTCAAAGTGCCGTTAGCTTGTGTAATTTAAATGGTGCTTGTTTAAAACGTCGATTAAAAGCTGTTTCAATTAGTTCGGAATTAACTCGGGTTGAGAGGTATTCGTTTTGAGTGAAAGCGAATTTATCGGAAAGAAAAGAAAGTCAAAATGATCAAGTTTTCGACCTTGTTATTCTTAGTTTCAAAACTTGTTGGTTGATTTTATTAAACGATTTCATCCGTTTAAATTTAATGAGTTTTAAAGAAAGCGTCGCTAAATGGGATAAACGAATTCTGGAATGTGCAAAATTAGTAAAGCGTTCAGTAAAAAGAAGTTAATTCCGTAAAAAAAAAGTTTTCAGGTTTAAATTTAATTTAGAATGAACTCGGCAGGTATTTAATTACTTTTAATTGGATAAAGTATTGACCAATAATGAATTAAAAGGAACTCTTAAACTGTCAGAATGAGCATTTTATTATTTTCAGAAATTTTTATGCTATCTACTAACATGAATTTTCATGGATGCATCCTTGGATAAAGAAATTTGCTAAAAAATTGTTCAAAGTCATCTGATCATTTTTAAAATGCACCTTAATAGGAAATATATGTTACAAATTGCTACAAAATTGAAATGTCATTTGGAGTCCCTGCTTTTTAATTTAAACAACATTAAAAATAACATTCACTTTACATACTTTAGAACGAAAGTCAAATTTTTGAAATATAACAAGGATAATAAGGAATAGTTAAATGATAATTATTTTAAATGCAGCTAAAATTATCAATAAATCTTTATTTTTAAATCAAAAATAATACTGAATAAAATCAATTCACATTACTTCCAATTCATTTAAACAAACTTGATTGCTCATGTCATCTAATTTCTTATTAAGAGTTGCCTTAGCTTTTAAATCGTCATGCCTGTGCAGTATTCAAGCATCGAATTACCGCTTCCCAATCTTGTAATCTGAGTTACGTCGTTCAAAGATGTTATAATTCGATAAAGGAATTACGTATAATCCAAAAAAAAAAAAAATATTCACTTTATTCTTAATTGAATCAGTAAGACAGTTCATTTCTGAAATGGAAAATGGCATCTAATAAGATTATGAAAAGAGCAAAACAGTTAAGAGGTTAAGTAATTCTTTAGCGTCAGATCCTCTTTTCTCTTGCAAGATGTGAGTAATAACAAAATTCATTTGCTCCCCCCCCTTCTTGTTTTAAAGTAACCCCATATCTGTTTTGCGATTGACTTCCATATTCGGTCAGTTTTAAACCGTGATCAGATGAAGAGAATGATACATGAGCCATCATACCTCTTTTCTCTGTTCACATTAAGGGAAGGGGGAAGCGACATTTGACTTTCCAACTAATTTCCAATATATCAGCCCCTCTTGCGCAGCGGCTATTCAAAGAAATCGGATTTCAAGCATGGCACCCTCCAGATTTTAAGAGGAGGCCATGACTACCAGGTTACAGTGATGCATACTTTCCATACTTAATTCCATGGCTTAAACATAGAAATTGTTGCAAATTAAAAACGATTTATTTATTCATTATACAGAATCAATTTTTAATTTTTGTTCTAAAAATTTGATAAGGAATGCTTAAATTTATAGTACCCTTACAATATTAAATCCATTCTACCATTATAATCATTCTTAAAAAAATTAATGAAAAAAAATGAAAGAAATCCAAATTTATTTTCAATATTCATCAAAGTAGCAAGCCATCAATTTAGCTTTTCTTAATTCAAACAATGATTTGGTGATAATTTTTATAATGATTAATGAAAAAAATTATTGTTCCCTTAATTGGCTTTTTTAATTAATTCTTCGAGAAAAGTTACTTTTAATGAATCATAGAAGAATTATTTATAGATGTTTCAATAGTATTGTCGTTTATGTTTCTTTATCCCTCATTATGATATCTACATTCTTTTAGATTTTTTTATCTAACCCTTTCTAAGGGTTAGATAATCTAATGGTTCAATTTTTTTAACTATAACATGTCTGACACAGGAATCAAATTACTGAAATTATAATATTTCAGTTTGAATTTTAGTGAAAATAGTAAATATTTTTTAATGCAAAAGTTCACTTAGAAACCATTCGATATATCAAATACCCTTTGTGTTAGAATAAGAATTGAATTAACAATAAATATCCCAAATCGGGTGTTAAATCAATCTGTAAATTCCACATTTATATATTTAATATCTTGTGACTGATATATCCGGCTTTATTATTTCCGACACCTCAGCCATAAGGATGAGAAGCTTCCGATATGGTGGTTGGTTCTCATTGCTCTGGTGGCTATAGAAATGCTATAGGGTGACTATCTACCAATAACGGTACGTGCCACTTAGGGGAGGATTTGTACAGGGCTTGTGATGGACCATATGACTCAACCTGAGTTATTCCTATGCTGTCGCGGCATCCCATCATTTATATTTTTCAATGTGCCTTCGAGCAGCTAGGAGTACCCTATTATAATACCCAATATTGCTCGGAATTTAAACGCTTTTATTTGCAATAATAATAATAATTTTGTATGAATTATTATAATGCATGCACTCTTTTTACTATACCACACCAGTTGATCGAATGTCCTTCGGTCTTGACAGCTTATAATCTCTTTAAAATAAGGGATATACCAATTTCTCTCAACTCTTTCAGGCACCCTTATGTAATAAATTTTAACTCCTTTAAAATAGTACTTCCCTACCTACTTTTTTTAAAATTAAGTAAAGATAATATGAAGAGTCCAAATGGTATTTGGATCATTTTAACTGAATAACTTAAAAAAAAAAATAAGTAGTGGAATATATTGGAGTTACTGTATTTCAAAATCGTCTTTGTTAAAATTTAAAAGAATTATAAAATTTGAAGAAAAAGATTACATAGAAAAGATTTTGATATCACAGAAAAAGTAAAAAAAAATTTTTAAGATGATATTAAAATATTTCATGTAAAATAATTTGCTCCGAAATCATTACAAAAAAATGGCAAAATTTCAGTTAATTTTTAATTAATTGACTGTTTAAGTAATTTTTGCACTTTGAAACTTTCTCTAGTCCTAAAGAATTAAGAGTGCAAAGTTTGGTTAAACTCACTTCAGTCGCTAAGGTGGAAATGTGGAATATATATACATACATATCCTCAAAGATTTGTATTCGTATCCAAAATTAGCTGATTAAAATATGAAACATATTGTTAGGTGGTTACTTAATTGAGATAAAACCATTTTCTAAATATGATGGTTGTGCATTCAGTTCGCCAATATTAAAGAAAAGAATATATAGGCTTCTAAATGATAATGATTTAACTTCAAAAAATATTTGGGCACTAATAATTTGACAATCGTTTTAAAAAAGCATCATAATTCTTTATTAAAAAAAATAACTGTTTTGAGATAAAAATAGCGTGCATTATCGAAATATATCGTAGAAATTATGTTCTTGTTCCAATTAAACTGTCGTTTGCGGTGCTTCGTCCTCCGTCTCGACGGCACCATGGCGCCTTTTCTTCAAATTTACGTGATTTCCTTTCGTTTGCTTTCAAAATATATAAAGTTTATCCCATCTTTTAATAGGAATCATAAAATTGCGAATCGAATCTAAGGATTTTTCTGTACAAACTCGTAAATGTTTTTGGAGTTCTATCTTCGTAAATTCACTAATGGCGTATTCAGACGAGTTAAAAAAAACTGCATTTTGTCTGAGATCTATTGTCTGGATGATGAAATTACGATCCTAAAGGACACTTGGCTCACAATATTTGTAAAAACATTGCACTAAAAATCCAATTAATTGTATAGATCTGAGCCAATATCTGGTGTCGTAACTTTTTCAGCTATTTAAATCATAAAATTTTAAATCTTGAAAGAGACATAAATAATGAGTGATGTATTTTTTGCCCTTCATTCAAAGCTGTTTTTTTTTTTTTTGTATAATATAAGATCTTATATAATGATTTTTAATTTATTTATAATTTGGAGACTCTGTATAATATTTAATAAATAATATATTGGTAGAAGCTCAAGACATTTACAATGCGGTCTTGAAGGAATAACAAAGGAGATTGACTGGATGTAGAGTGTTGGAGTGAATCAGCTGGATGTAACTATGTAGAACAAACATCCGAAGTTAACGATTTCTATCATGATGTAACAAAGCCGACGAAAAAAATGCCAACACAAACATCATTGATCTCATTTCCCAAACCTCATCATGTTTGGGCGCAAAACAACAACAACAACGAAAAAAAAGAATCCATCCAAAATAACTTGTTGAAAACATTTTTATGACGTATTGTTCTATTTGTAATTCGAATCGAAAACTTAGCAAATGTAAATATTTTTCATTTCAAACTATACTATTGATCTGGAACTATTCTGACAAATATTTAAAAAGAAATATATTTACATAAAGTTTACTTGTTCTACTGACTATTGATTTAATTAATTCATTTCTGACAGAAGCATTCTTATTTTATTCTTGGAATAATAAAATGGGTAAATGCCTTGTTCCAACATTTTCAATCAAAAAGAATAATTTAGAAGCAGTTACATATTTTTACGCTTTGTTCGTGATTTATTTTTAAAACGCCTGCCCTTATTTCTTAATCCTCAACATGTTCAACATGTTTCCTTCAGTTAACTCAATTTATAAAAATGTTATATAATTAAACGATTATTATTATATAATTAGATAATTAATATAATAAGTTACTTGTCTTTACAAATAATATAAATGATTTTAAAAATATGGGTGCCGTGAATTGAGATTGATGTAATTTGGTAAATGATTTCAATTAGGTATTTGGTTTCAATAGATTAGAAAAAAGACGTTCAAAATGTAAATGTTGCTGTTCAAATTGTTATACGATACAATTGAAAAACATGATTTCATTTGAATCCGTTTTCTGCAAATTAAAAAGTATATATATATATATATATATATATATATATATATATATTACGAATTAAAAGTGGAATTGAAATTCTTACTACGGATTTAAAAGCCCGCTATTAATGGATGAATTTGAATTATTCAAATTCAACCTTTATGTTTGATGGATGAGTTAGTGTTACAGATTCAATATCAAATTAAATTTAAAAAATTTGTTAAAACCAAGTTTAAAAATGGCACGGAAAAGCAATTGACATCATTAAAAGAATAATTTTTTTTTTGTCTTAAGATAAAACAGTGACCATGATAGAAATTGATGTTCCTATGATTACTATGATTTGCCTATAGAAATTGATGTTCCTATAAAGGAACATCAATTTCTATTGACAAATCATAGTAATTACCCTTCTGACAATTTTAATCTTATTCTTGTTCTCGATTAAACTTTGTTTATAAAATATTCCTTTATTTATTGTATATAAATAAGCGGAGTAAACTACTGCATCGTTGCAAAAATGGTTTAATGATAGCTCTGATGGATGCTGAACAGATGTCGGATCATTAATCCCGCCCTTGGCGACGAATTTGACAACTTTGATGACAATATGGAAAATTCCAGAACTTACAGGGATTTTGGCGATAAGACCATCGGGACGCGAATTATACAGATCCTTCTAGAAGTTTCAGTATCTTGCTTCGGAAGCTATGAAAAGGCGGGAAACCGAGCTAGCAAGAATTAAATCAGTTGAATTCAACTCAAGTGATTAATTAGTGAATTGTGGATTGAACCGATTACCTAGACTTTGTGACAAATACTGAGGTGGCATCGAATCGTGTGCTGAGTAGCCAGTTGTCTAGTCGAGTCATTAGTGAGTCGGCAGTCAAATTCAGCTATGCGAGTAGAAAGATTGGGAGGCGCGAATTCTTGTGTGAAGTCTCTTCCTGTGAGTTCTGTCTTACCTTTTTGTGGTGTTATGTTTACCGTTTTGTGGTGTTATGTTTACCATTTTGTGGTGTTTGTTGCTTACTATTGATTCGCTGTTTGTGTGCTGCTAATATTCTAGTGCAGTTCTTTTATAACTCGGCTATGATTTTGCTAAGTACTAGTTTTTTCCTTATTGAGCCTGTAGGAGTGTTTCCCTATTTCATGCTGTATTTCCCATCCACTACAGCAGACCCGTTGATTTTGTAGAATTTTCCTTAATAATGTCTTTTTTTCTTCTGACTGAATGGATTTTTTTGGTTACATGATGAATCCACTCCAGAGCATTTCTATTAATATTTTGTAGCTTCATTTATTAGGTTGTTCAGCGTTCAGTGCAATGCAACTGTAAAAACGTTCAATTAAGAGTGCGCATGAGGGTAAAGATTACATTTAACTATTGCCATTCGACAAAAAGTAATAAGAGCGATTTCTGCGACACATACGCTAGCGTTTTATATGTGTGTTCCCGGTGATAATAAGTGATTCTTTTTTATATCTTAATTATCAGTTAATCAAATTAAAGTTCGGTTATATATGCACGGAATCATCTTATAGTGAATTTGAGAGGAAATTAATTCTGGTATTCCATAATATTTGTTTTATTAAATTATATTTTAAAGTCTTAAGGGTATAAAATTATTGTAATAAAAAAATTTTCGTTACACTAATAAAACATTATTTTTAAAAATCAATTTTTATTCATTTTTTAATTATTTTATCTCCAAATTTTTATCATATAATAATTTAAAGACTTGCTTTGGATATGTCATAAAAGATCAGAAATAGCTATTTGCTTTATCATCAGCGGACATCATGCTGATTTTACTGGCCAAATTCACGTGTAAAGAAAACGTGCAGTATTTAAAATAACGCTATTAAACCGCAGCTGTGAGATAAAAATTCGTATTTGTAAAAGCTTTAATAGCCTTCGCTTAGGTTTAAAATGGGGCATTATTCGAATAAATCAAACCCACCAATATAAGTTTTTGAACTTTTGATAGCCGATATTTTGAAGTTAAGTATTAATAAAATAAAAATTTCCTTTCATTTATATAATATCCGAGACTCCTAGTTTCTGGGACATTATTTACATTTAAGAGTAATTGTGAAGAAAGTTATTTTTAATTCAAGTATAAAAATAACTAATTTTGCAGTGAACAATTTTTTACTGCAATCTTTTGTTTAACTTAACCTATTTTTTATTTGTAAGAATGTAATTTTATAATTTCTCTTCACTCACTTCCTAATTGTCTAGGGTTTCAAAAGCTGTTTCTTAGACAGTATCTATTTCAAGAATTTATTCCCAGTAAAATGGTTACTATTAATTAAAATTTTATTACATATGAGAGGCGTCATCTGGAAGTTAAATTAAAAATAAAGGGTTCACAATATTCCATAACATTTATAGCAGTGAATGATGAAATATAATAAAAATTAAAACGTAGAAAATAATAAAAATAAAAATTAATTTTAAAAGCACACTTTTATGCGGGCAATAAATCTGTCCGCACATTATTTAGATAACTGCATACTTTGCTCATATTTTCAAATCCTAGTAGTAAGTTAATCAATTAATTTTATTAAATTTTTATAATGTAAGTGGCAATCCCTAAATTGCACAGTCTCGTGAAATAATTGCCAACTATGCCTAATCTCCCACCTGATAAGGATTTTCAGAAAAAACAAAGTGTCAAGGGGATTTAATATTTATAATAATTATAAATGTTGGACTAAAAAGCTGAAAACGATTAAAATTAAAAATATTCCTTTTGGTTCACTATTAAATTTGAGTTTTTAAAGACTGCTTTTATCACATTTATTTGATCTTATGATTCCCCCAAATACGAACTGTAAAATTTTTCGATCCCCCATTTTGAGCTTTACGTGACTTGATAAAGGGTTAATTCACTCTCCTTTTGTATAATAATCGAAACTGAAAGCTGTAATCAAGTCATTAGAAGCAATTAATTGTAAAGAGAAAGCGAAAAATCGTACACATTAGCATTTCGAGTTTATCCATTTATATGGAAAAGTCGAAATTGAAATAAATTACTGAAATAGTCTTATTGGATTAAGAGGTGAAAGCAATTATTATGCCATAAATTGCAACGAAGTATCTGGCACATATATTAAACTATTATTGAATTTTGATAGTTAAATGTATGATTAAATAAAAACAGTGATTAGTTTTAAGGATAAAAGTCACTTGGACTCGTAAAAATATGTCAAGTATTCTGATGTGGATTGAAATAATGCTCCTACCAAAATGTGTCATTTAAACATATAGTCTTGGGTAGATACAATCTTAGAAAATCTTCTAATATTATGTAGAGCAATCGTAGGAAATCTGATAAAAAATTTGAACGCTTTGATTATGGTTAAAATACTTTCAAGGAAAAAAAATTGGGTAAAATTGACTATGTTTCGATCCTTGAATGTTGTCGCCACGAAAACATTCTCCATTAAATGTGATTTCTAATTTTCTGTTTGCTTTTTGTTTGTTTGTTTGTTTGTTTGTTTTTCTGCTGTAAATAAAATTTCGTATTTCTATAAATAACGGCTCTTTATGGGCTTTGTTTATTTATTTAAAAAATGCATCGAAAATAATTGAAATTTTATTTATTTAAATGTGCTACCTTTATTGTAAATACTGTTTCTATGATAAGACTAATAAATGAGGCACCATAAATACAGTTTGTTCATGCCGGTTATAGATCAAATAGAAAGATAATAGTGTTTTCTGATGTTGTAATAGTACGACTAAAACTGTAAGGAACTACTTTATATTCAGCTTTGATATTTTTTGCTCTGCTAGTTTGTCATCAATATCTATTGTTTATCAACAAATCAATGTTTCTTTCCCATTTACTCTATTGATAGACTGAATATATTGTTAATGTTACGCACTCAATGTATTTATTTAGTAACTTATTTTAAAGCTTTAATGTAAATGACGTTGAACGCTATAATCTTACTTATGTGTTCAGGTAATCATATTTTTTTGTGGTAAGAAATATTGAACTGAATTACATTTGGTTTGAGCATTTGACAAGTAGTAAGAATGATATTCCTGATGTAACTTGTTCTGTTGTAGAGCTCTGTTATGAAAATTAGTTTTAGTAAAGGCTCGAGATACATTACACGTATTGTTTAAATTAATACAGTTGTTTAAAATTAATTGGATAACATGAAATATGTTTCAGAAATATATTCTACATAATTTCTATACAAAAAAAATCCTTTTAAAGCAAATGAGTGCTTGATGTGTTCTGATTTCCGTTTAATAGACATCAGAGTTTTGAGCTAAATGAGGCATTCTTTTTATTTATATCTGGTTTGGATTTTTGCTTAACTAATTATTTTTAATAGATGGTATGTTCTGCTGATTAGTATAATATGAATTTTTTAAATCCCAGCAAATATGTAAATACTAAGAATAAATTCACAGAACAGAACGTTATCTCATACCCTCGTATCCATGATCATTCTCACTGAAAGGTATGGTGGGAATGTTACGAGAATTTTATTTAAGTACCAAATTATTTAAAGTAGAAAAAAATAAAAATAACTATTTACAGAATTTACAAGCATATAAGAAATGATATTGAGATGAAGCCGTTTACAAAGATTTTCAACTTAAAAATATTATTTGAAATAATAACATGCTGAGAGATAAAATGTGTAAAAACATACATATATTCTGTGTTTACTTATTTTTTTGACATAGTAGATGAAGATGCAGTTATAAAAATCAGATGGAAAATAATTTGGTTAATGGGAACGAAGAGAAACTCTGTTTGATTGAAATGTATGATAGGAGACTGCGGTGCTCGTTTTTACCCCTTAGTCTTTCTTAGTACGACACTTATGTTGAGAGCTACGGGGGCAAGAACAAATCTTTATTTTCACTTATAAATTTTATTATCCTGTGGATTTTTTGCCTGGAAAGGAAGTTGCTGGACACTCTTTTCAGCCATTCTTGTTCAGGTTTGGTGATGGTTTTTTCATATGCCAAGAGATTGTGAAGATGCATTCCGTAGCATAATGAAGTGTCGTGCCAATCCCACCACAAATGCACTGGTCACTCTCAGACAGATTGAAACTTTTGAGGTAGGCAGGAACAGGGACGCGTTCTGAGAAGCAAACAATATCCTCTCTGATCCAATTAGTGAGATGAAGTTTGACTGAAGGCAGAATATTAAAAACGTTTCTGCCTGTGTCAACCATTACTCCAACGTCCTTGCCATTCCTCTAGCATGCCTTCCCGAAGGTGGGCTTTTATATATGGTTTAGGAAACTTTGTTTGCATATAAAATTGCACAGTATTGTTGTCATTAAATTTGGCAGACCAGTGGTAGGACCAGGAATCATTTATCAGGAAAAAAACGCAGCTCCAACTACATGTTCTGTTTTTCAGCCATCTGTAATATTGATATTGTTCATTTGAGATACATTTCATCTTCCAATGAGATTTGGTTGAAATTGAGATGCTATGAAAGGTGAATTAACCAGCCAGTTGCTTTCTTCTCTAGTTCTTCTGGTTGGATCTCTGTTATGTTATGCGCAAGAGGGTTTCTTATATTGCAGTTAGTATGACTTCAAACTGTAATTGCAGGTGGAATTAATTCATTGCAATTCAGGGATAGAATGCCGAGAATGATTTGTAGCGCTGCTGTTGAAGTTGTGCGATATGCACCTGAAATATAGAGAAGAAATGATCTCTGAATGGTGGAAAGTTTCCACTTCATTCTGTATGTTGAATTAGACACCACGCCATTAACCATGGGCGAACATTCTCTCAAATACTGTCTTATAAAGAACTCTTCTGTGTTTCTGAGAGATTCCCCATGTGCTGCCAGCGATTAATTTGAGACTTTGATGCATTTTCATGTCCTTTTCTTCTTGTTTTTCTATATGTTCCAGCCAGTTTAATTGGTCATCAACGTGGATTCCTATAAGAAATTGACAGTGAAATTTCAGTATAATGTTATATTTTTGAAGCCGTATGAGTAGAAAAATATGTCGTATTTTTGAAATTCTGACAAATGACTCGTAATGTACAATTCATTATGTTAATTCTGCATTAGTGAAAATTCCAGATACAATGAAACTCTCCTTTACTGTAACCGAATTTACTATCTTTAAGGAAAACGACGGGGAGAAAAAAATGGCTCGTTCGAAGAAAAGTTTTGTGTTTCACTTTTCGCCGCCGTTATCGAGTGGATTTTCCCCATTCGCAGGGAAAAATAGACTTAATCCACTTTTTAAGTACTTTTTGTCGCTGTTCACTGATCGATTTACGCTCATTCTATTTTCATCCCACCTGCTGGACCGTTCGACTGTGGAAAACGCCTTTTATTTTATTGTTCATTCCATTTTCTTTTCGAACGAAGAAACTGAAAGTGTAATAGACGTTGACAGTAAAATGTGTTGACGCTTACTTTTCAGCCAACTCTCCCCAGAAACTGGAAAAAGAAATAAAATTTGCTCTGTTACCTTCGTTCTGTGGTTGTTTTGATGTTTCTGTCCGCGCTCTTTAATCTGAACCGAAACAACTCGGATTTTTCTAACACACATGCGGCAGAAGTCGTATAAAAATTTTTATGACCGATTTTTGTCAGTTTCGTTTAAATGAGTACGTTGACGTAAAAAGAAAGTGCTCGATGCGATTTCCAGATAGCCGTGTTGAATTAGCTTTAAATAAAAGCAATAGACTGTTTCTTTGCTTTAAATTGAGTATGTCGTTTCGTTTATATAACATAAGAAAATAACCGTTAGAATTTTAAAGAAAAATCAATTGAAAAATTCTTGGCATTTGCTGTCACCAAAACATGTGGTTTATGATCAGCAATAAAATCAGTTTAAGCTCTCGTGATTTAACCCATTAATTTTTTTTTTCGAAATTTTTGGCCGGATAAGTTAAAAATATGAAAAAAAAAAAGTTGTGTAACAGTATAATTATATTCAAATTGTTTTGTTTTGAAAATATATTTTTGAAAAAGTGTATCGTTATAAAGGATCAATAAAATAATTCAGTAAAAAACAAAAGACTGAGTAAATAATGGATAGTTACCCTAACTTTTTAATTACATATGTATATACGGTATTTCGTTATAATATAAAAACTAAACAAAAAATATAATTCTTCAAATATGATATTTCTATTCTGTTCAACTTACAAATGAATTTCAGTTTTGTTCACTTGTTGTAAAAAAACGATACACAGAAAATGCTTTTTTTGACACACGCAACATTGATTGATATATAGAATGAAACTTAACTGTCCAAATATATTATTGGCCCCCGTAATGTACGCAAAATTCCAAAACTCCCCAAATGGGGATAGTGGCAGCTAATGGGTTAAGACTGCATAGATGATCTTGCAAATAGATTTAATTCTTTATCACGTGATATGTGTGAAGTGTACAGATTTAATTTAATTTTGGAATTTCACTGCGCATACTTCGGGTGCAAAGAGAACTTCATTAAGGAATAAGACATTGGAGGTGACATTTACCTTTTAATGTAAATGAAGTACTCTTAAGCTCACATGAATTAAGATGATTGGATCAGTAGTGGAACCAATTCGTAAAAGTATGACATGCTTCAAACATGCAAAGTTTCTTTTTAGAAACATTTTTACATATTCAATTCTCTGCTTGTTGTATAATATTACAGCAAAGACTTTTAAATTGTATGTCCTAGTTTTAAATGTGGTCGTGTAGTATTAAAAATGTCTTGCATTGCACCATGAATTCGAATCCTTTAAGATTTATCATCAAAAAATTCTTTTAATTACCTTTACTAATCCTTGAAGTTTCTCTAACAATTAATTTATTTTTATTCTGACTTTTTATATTTTTTATTACTTTTCTAACTTATTTTAGGGGAAAAAAATAGTGAGGCGCTAAGGCTCAAAACTCTATGTTATAACAGCATAAAATAACAGGTAGTTTAATATTTGAAGCATAATGTGTTTGACTGCATGCACATTACTTTTATAAAATGATTGAGAAGTCACGTGTAAGAAAAGTCTGACTCTTCATTTTTAGGCTATTAAATTTTTTTAAAAGATTCCTTACTACTTCATATATTTTTTAATATTTCAAATTCGAGAAATTGGATGAAATAAACTTGATAAAATTGAAGAAATCTGAATATCGTCTTTTTCTTAAGAAGTTAAAATATTTAAACCAGAAACTATTGCTATGTACTTTTGACGTTTGAATTTTAATTAATTTTCTATTTAAGTAATACAACCTACTTTAGAAATTAATTTATTTTAATTCTTACAAAAGCATAGGGATGCTTGGGATTATTCATCCAAGTGACTTTCTTTTCAATTGATTTCAATTTCGACTTAATCGCGGATTTAATTATCGTAGTTTTTCCTATTCGATACGGAGAAGGACATGTTCTTGAATACGAATGAATTAATGTACCATGTGTTTTATGAGTTTCCATTATGGGAAATGGACTAAAGAAGATATAGCGTAGGACATGCATAACCTACTTCTTATATGAGAGTATAAGGGGCTTCGGAACCAGACGGCCTCAAATTCGAGACCGAAGAACGGTTCTGGTGCCCGTTAAATCCGTCGAGGCCAAACGTCCTCCCGCTAGTGTGTTATTGAAGCTTGGAGATGGGGGGCGCCAGCTCAGGTGTCGTCCTTGTTATATAACTGCAGCTCAAAATTACATGGTCCGGCCCAAAATTGTGTTGCTTTTAAGCTTCCAAATGAAGTTACGGTACTTTAGTAAGATTATGCGCACTACGAATGCTCAGAATTTTATTTTTTGACTCCTGCAGATGAGCGTTTAGTATTTCGTAATCTCGTAGTGTAGAAAACCGAATATGTATTTTAGACGCCTTTGCTTCCGATTGACTTGAATTACATTACTGTGCAAATTAATGAGGACAAATGCAAAAATGTCCACATATGTTGTTGTTGTTAATATAGGTTCACTTACACTGATGGTATAGCAATCTAGTAGCAAATATGTCCTCCTCTAGCTTTAATGAGATCCTATACACGTATTGGTATGGATTCCACTAATATATAATATAGATTTTTGATGTCATTACCAAACCAAGCGTTTATAACGTTTCCAATCATATTTCTTTTAGTTGAGCAATCCATTTTACTAACACGCCTCTTCACAAATTCTCTACAAATTTTCGTTGAAGTTTACATCTAGGGAATTACCAGGTCAATCCAAAATTGTTAATATCTTTTCTTGAAAAAAAAATCTTTATCGGCTTGAAATTATGGCATAGAGCAAGATCTTGTTGGAAAACACCAACACCACCTGCGAACATTTGCATCAAAGGCACAATTTTTACTTCTAGTATTGAAATGTATTTTTTAAAGAGTTCATCATCCCTTCAACTGGTACTAAGGTGCCAAGTCCTCCAGATGCAAAATAACCCCAAAACATTTGCTTCTGAGTGTGCTTAATTATTTGATTAAGATGTTAAGATAAGAAGAAAACCGAATGTTATTTTGAACGCCTTTACTGATTCGAACTACAATTTTAGTAACAAGATTATATGTCATATTTTATTTAAGTAAATTGTTAACGTTCTTGAGCTTTAACTTGAAATATCTACGAATGTCCAAACCAATAGATGGTTAATTGTTCTGTTTTCTAAATTGTCTGTAAATTTTATGTATGTAGGTGTGATGGGTTTTAAAGCATCAATCCACTTGGATTAGCTTAATCGTTTTATTTCTTGATTAAAAAAGGATGATTTTTATAAGTGATAATTCAATTTACAATGATGAAGGATGAATTTATATTACATGAAAATCGTTTTATTTCTTGATTAAAAAAAGGATGATTTTTACAAGTGATAATTCAATTTACAATGATGAAGGAGGAATTTATATTACATGAAAATCGTTTTATTTCTTGATTAAAAAAGGATGATTTTTACAAATGATAATTCAATTTACAATGATGAATGATGAATTTATATTACATGAAAATCGTTTTATTTCTTGATTAAAAAAGGATGATTTTTACAAATGATAATTCAATTTACAATGATGAAGGATGAATTTATATTACATGAAAATCGTTTTATTTCTTGATTAAAAAAGGATGATTTTTACAAATGATAATTCAATTTACAATGATGAAGGATGAATTTATATTACATGAAAATCGTTTTATTTCTTGATTAAAAAAGGATGATTTTTACAAATGATAATTCAATTTACAATGATGAAGGATGAATTTATATTACATGAAAATCGTTTTATTTCTTGATTAAAAAAGGATGATTTTTACAAATGATAATTCAATTTACAATGATGAAGGATGAATTTATATTACATGAAAATGGACAATTGATGTTGTTCAAAGGATCTTTCCCGCCTACCCATGGTACATTGGGCATTTGCAGATGAATTCTTCTATCACGTTTACAGACGGACAAGAGCAACGATAGATAAACTGACAGATTTCCACAAATATTTTTTTCAGACTCGAGGTATTCTGAAAACGGAGATTACACAAAATCTCGAATTCGATTTCTTTTTTTAAAAAAACATTAGCAATACCTCCTCTTTTCGAATAATTTCGTATGCGAGAAAACCAAAATTTATGTTTTAGTAAAATTTAGCAAAAATAATTAACCAATTTTTTGCATGATGTCTACATAATTAATTTTAAAATTTGGGAAACTTGTATAATCTTTGTTAATAATCACTGTATCCCAAATGCATTCTCCAATCTTCTTTTAAGTGTAATTAGTAATTCCTATTTTTCTTTACCGGGTTGTAGTGTTTAAATGAAAAAAGTAATTGCAATTTTTTGGCATATCAAAAATTTATATTATGAAAATATATGTTATAGAAATACCATTAGGTACGTAAATAAATTACTAAATATATATACGTAAGTAAATTTACAAATATTTTATGTATATACAAACATAATTTTTCGGATGCGTTGCCAAAACGAAGATAAGTTTGAAGCTAACTTTTATTTATTTTACACGGATGGCATATGACGTGCACGAAGAAGCGATTGAACGACGTCCCGTCTGTTTATACCGTGACACAAGAGTAAAAGAGAGAGAAAATTGTCTCTTCAGTGATTTTATTATGAGATTCTGATTGGGATTTCTTTGCGACTTGGATAAATAATCTTAAGTATCTCTTTAAAAGATAAGTAGGTGCTAAGAATTGTTATCATTTCGCTTCCGGTATCAAAGGACTCAATAATTTTGCTAAGCGCGTGTTAAAAAGAAATAAAAAAAAGTGGAATTGAATCAGGAAATAAGAGAATATGTTAAAATGAAATTATTAATTTAAGATAAAAATTAGGAAATTAATTAAAATTAGGAGATATTATTACATAATTTATATTAATTCGTGCTTAAATAAATAATAAATTTCGTTGATTTTTAAAAGTATTTTACTGGATCCTTTTGCTGATGCTTTGGAATCATGCGCCTTCTGTGTATCATATTATTTTAAGAAAAACTCTTACGCAAGAGAAAAACATATAATCTATCTAATATTTGACTTTTAAAATTATTTCTGCAATTTCCATTTCATGTAATGACTTTTTTTCCTGTGTATACGCAATACATTTTAAATTGGATAAATATATAAATAAATTCCATAAATGTTTTTTTTCATTTGATTGCTTCAATTCAACGAAAATCAATATTTGTAAAATATCTGTTTTAGAACGGAAATCTCGTCATTACGGAAAGAAAAAATCTGACGAACGATTTGAAAATGTCAACCTCTCCCGTTTTCACGTTACCTGTAGTTTGTTCAGGCTGCAGTTGTAAATATTTTGAGTTGTCCTTGGCGTTTAACTGAAAGCATGGAAAATTGCGAAGCGTAATCAGAATAGTCCATTTATTTTTAAAGTTTTTAATGTAAAAATTAATAGACTACAAATATTTAACCTATACATGGTATCCTTGAGTTTTACAGTTGAAACAACAACTGCGATGTAAAACAAAAATGTAAGAAAAACTTTTAAAGATGAAAATTTCAGACACGTATGTTCCATTTAAAATTTTCATGCAATAGCAGTTAAAAATTGTATAAAGATGTAATTAATTAAATTATTTGTTTATAATGACCTGGAGCATTAAATAGATTGGTCGATATCCCGTTAATGATGAAAGGTAGTTAAATAAAACAGAATATTTAATAATAATATTAATTTAGAAATCAGTTCAAAAGATTTCATTAATTATATTGTTAATTTCATTATTTCATCTCACATAATTAATTTGTCACTGAAACCATGAGTAATTACTTGACCTCTCAAGGTCATCAGGGTTATCTGGATGAATGAGCAGCTTCGAACTTTGTAGTTACACAAAATGCCCCACCACCATAGGAGTGGCTTATACTCCTACCCCTAATACAAATATACGACTCTTCTTCAACCATGAGTTTAGAGAACAGCGTATCCATAAAGGAAGCGAGAACCTGCTTATTGTTTCGGGAAACTTCTTATATCAGCATCTGAAATCCCACCCCAGCTGGGTAAATTGTAACCTTAAGGAATTTTTAGTTATTTTATGCTATGCAACTTATTTTAAACAAATTAATTTATAAATATATATAATCTAAATTAATGAATTTATTGCAAACGATTTATCTATGTACAGTGGCTCCCAAAAGTGTTCGTACACCAACAAGAATCAATTAAAAACCTCATTATTTACCATTATATATTCTTATTTTTACATGAAAATTTTTTCATAGCATATTTTTACAGTTCTTAATAAAGCAGTGAAGAATAAATTTTAATTACGATGCAAATTATTTTTTTAAAAATGACAATAAATAAAATTGCACAAAAATAGGACACAAAAGTGATCATACACTTTAAAAAAACATGACTAAATATGAAATTTTCTAAATTTTTATAAACGTTTAGTATTTAGTAGGATATCCTTTATTCTTTATAACAGCTTTTAAACGTTTGGGCATAGATTTAACTAAACGGTCGGTTACTTCTGCACCGATCTTGTTCCATTCTTCGATCATTACTGCTTTCAGTTGAATTTTCGATTTAATGTCGTGACTTCTTATTCGCATCTCTAATTCTTTCCAAATATGTTCTATAGGGTTTAAATCCGGTGATTGAGCTGGTGTTTTAAGGGTTTGAGGGCAATGATAGAGGCAAAAAAGACGAACATTCATGGTCGTGTGCTTAGGATCGTTGTCTTGGTAATACACAAAGTTTAAAATGCCCAATTTTTGTGCTGACACTTTTAAATTATTATTGAGAATATTTATAAACTCTATGATCCATTATACCGTCAATGAATACTAAATTGCCTACTCCAGCCGCTGACATACACCCCCAAACCATGACACCTCCACCGCCATGTTTTACTGTTCCAACTAAATTCTTGGGATTAAGTTCTTCGTTTTTTGTTTTTTTTTCTCCAAACAATGATTCTCCCATCCGACCCAAAGATGTTAAACTTACTTTCATCTGCAAATAAGACACGATTCCAATAGCTCTCTGGCTGGTTTATCATAGATTTGGCAAATTTAAGCCTAGCAATTCTGTTCTTCTGACTTACAAAGAATTTTCTTCGTGCAGAGCGGCCATGTATACCAGCATTCCGAAGAATTCTACGAATAGTTTCACAGGAAACAGAATTTCCATTTGATTCATTATATTGTGAAGTAAACTTTATTGCACTCAGACGTGGATTTTTTAGAAATTTACTCACAATATTTCTTTGACTTCTAGCTGACAGAATTTGAGGGCGACCATTACAAGGCTTGTTTGCAATCCTTTTTCCCTCTCTGTAACGTTTTATTATGCTTTGCACCGTTGAATGAGGTAGATTAGTTATAGTTGCAATGCCTCTAATTGATTTTCCAGCTTTAAAATGAAATATAATTAATTTTCGTACGTTTAAACTCGTTTCTTTACGAATGCGCGTCATATCTAAGAATAAAGTAAATAGAATAAATAATTGTGATATTAAATACTGAAATCAAACGATTTTAGTGTATTTTTCAATTAGAAGAAAAATAAGCCGCAAAAGATATTTTTATGATGAATTTAAATAAATAATGTTTGGATGTACGAAGACTTTTGTGTTCTAATTTTGTGACATTTTTTATTTATTTATTTCTTAGAACAATACTACTTGATTTTTTATAAAAATATTTGTTCAGTTTTATTAAGAACTATTTAAAGATGCTAATTAAAAAAAACCAACTAATAAAATGCTTTATTAAGAAGTATAGAACACAATTCCTGCAAATTTCTTTAGTGTACGAACACTTTTGGGAGCCACTGTATATTTATAAAATTATGTGTGATATCTTTTGGAACTTTGAAATATTTTTTTGGTTATTATTTCGAGAGGAAAAACAATCCATTAAATCTGAAATTCGTACGTCATTGTATTTGCAGAAAAAAATAATAAAATAAAATATTGGTCGATGTTAGCTAATTACTCGCATAGTAATTGTAAATTTTTTAACTGCGTAGCAATTGACTTTTTCAAACATTTTTGATAAAGTTATATTGTCAGCAATTGTATGCATTATTATAAAAAAACACTGTTTGTCTTTGAAATCTTAATAATAATGCAGAAAATAGCCATAATATAACATAACTACAATTTGAATACAAACGAGTTTAAATTTGTTGAGGAAATTAAAATTTCTGTGAATTTTTCAGTTAATTAATATGTATAACATCATATTACAGTTGGTAGCAAAAAAGGAAACTTTTTAATATATGACTAAAATTATACAGTTATATTTAGGGGAAAGTTTTTTTCACAATTGAGTTCCAAACGATTCCGTGTCATTTCATAGCCAACTTGCATGCATATCAGTTCAATAATGGATTTTTTTTTTAATTAAAAGGTGATGTGGAGTCGAATTTATAAGTATGGAACAAGAAGTTAATTGAAAAAAAATAAATAGAAATTACGTTGAAAATTAAGCAATATGTCATTTCTTTTCTTATAAAGACAGATAACTATGTATGGTTGATTTCTTAGGGTTAAAGAAGAGTTTAAATTTATTGAAACTTCAAATAAACTTAACTTAAAATACGTACAAATATGCACAATATTTGTTTGCAATCTACTAAAACGTGTAAGTTAGGAAAAGGATTGGTTTATCGGAGCCTACCAATAACAAATGACTCACCAACAAGTGTTCATTGCTTTTTTGTAAACAGTCTTTTGGTGTTCCAAGAATTTCTATTGCAATAAAAAATGACGAAACTATTTCTTTTTAATTTAGTTTATATTCTTTCTTGTAATGCTTTTATTGGCGTGTTTTGATTGCAATAAGTACGCATAATCCTTTTTATACGACATTTTTTTTTCTGATAAAATTGTCTTTTGTTTTTCCCGATTTATTTGGTCTTAAAAAATTCAAAATATGGCGATTTTTGATTTATGGCATTCACATTTATTTTGATTTACATTTATTCCGATTATTACATTTATTCTGATTCGATTACATTTATTCCGATTATTACATTTATTCTGATTCGATTATATTTATTCCGATTTACAGTCATTCCGATTATTACATTTATTCTGATTCGATTACATTTATTCTGATTCGATTACATTTATTCCGATTATTACATTTATTCTGATTCGATTACTCTTATTCTGATTTACAGTCATTCCAATTATTATATATATTCTGATTCGATTACTTTTTTTCTGATTTACATTTATTTTTATTCGATTACTTTTATTCTGATTTACAGTCATTCCGATTATCACATTTATTCTGATTCGATTACTTTTATTCTGATTTACATTTATTCCAATTATTACATTTATTATGATTCGATTACATTTAATATGATTATGAATTATATTTAAATATACTAAACGAATAATATAAGGAATTTTATTCAAAATATTTTTATTAAACGTTATGAATATAATATCAGTTTCTTGAAATTAATACCCCACTACTTCATGGTGGTAACAAATTTGAGCTATTTTCATTTCCTCTTTTAATTAATTTGAAATTATTTATAATTATTTAATCAATAATCTTATTCATTACATTTTAAAGTAAGGTAATAAAATTTTGATTGAGAAGATTTAGTTTTTAATAAATTAATTTTAATTCTTGACAAAAGTTTCAAGCGAGGAGAATTAGATATTTAAAATTCGGGGCACAGATTTAACATCTATAGTGTACACACCTATCACCTTTAATAATTGACCAATAATTGCCGGTATTAATGGCTGCTAAAATTCCAATTAAATATTTAGTATAGCTTAGTCTTAATAGCGTCCTGAGAAAGATATTTTTTATCTTTATATTTTGATAGATATATAATTCATATTATTTTAAAAATCTTATACCACTCATTTCATTATGCTTTACATTTTCGTAATTTTGTGTCTATATATTTGTACATCTAATTGTATCATATGAAACAGTAGAAGTACTTTAAAATGGGCGCTTTAAAAATTTTTCTCCATTGCTTGATTCTGGATTTTTTTATCTTAATTGTAAATGCAACAAAATATCTAAATTTTTTATTAAAAGCATAACTTGAACCTACTTATTACGGAAAAATAAGCTGAATCATTGATCATTAACAATGGAAGAATTAAGGAAAAAAAACAATTAAGAAAAAAAAACAGGATTAAATATTTGTATTAGTAATGAAAACGAAATAAATTTCATTTCAACAATAAAATATATTGTTGTAAAATATGTTTAAAATATTTTTAAAAATTGATTGATTAAAATGGGAAAAAATATATATAGGACAAATATATTTATAATTAAATTTTGAATTTATAATTGAATTCTGAATTGATAATTTTGAATTTTGAGTTTTAAAAAAAAAAATTTTGTTCTGTAATATTTTCGAAAATTATCGCGGAAAAACATCGGTCTCTTGCTTGGTTTTTAATTAATTAAAATTAGTGTCAAACTTTCGGAAAGAAGTTGCTCCGAAGAGCTTATTCCCACCGTTTCACAATTTATATAGACCAAGTTTGGTAATTGTTAGTCAAATAGTCTGTCCTGTGAAGTACCAACGCTTACTAAGAAATTTTTTTCATAAACACATATCTTCTGAAATTTACCCATTCAAAGATATTGTATCTGGAAGATCAGTCTAAATTCATAATGCATATAGATGTATTTAAGATACGATATTCTCTTAATAAACTTTAATTTTTGTATTTTTTCAATACAATAGTCGAACGATACAACGTTCATTTATATGCAGTTCTAAGTTAACCGGTGTAAATAAATTGCACTTTCTTGTTTATGAATGAAGTGAAACACTATAAAAGATCTTTGTTTACCACACGTAGCATCAGTTTTTTTCCCCTTTGGCGTTTAAATTTTAAATGACTTTTTATTTACTTGCATCTCTCTCTTGCTATTTATCCACTCGAGATGTTTACTGCAAAGATTTTCTGTATTCATAACTTGTTGTTGTAAGGCGCACTCGCGTCATTTCAAGGATCTCGCCAAATTATTTACGCAGATAGTTAAACAAAAACATTAATTTTAAAAGACGTCAAAAAATAAAGTAAAGTAGGCCGCTTCAGAAACAAATGAGCTAGCTACATTGGAAATGGAGAACGCTAATGAACAGACTCTTGGCTTATTCAAGCACTTACAGAATACTTGCGCCAAGGGAATATTCTAGCTCTTCAGACGGTTTTTAACATAATCATCAGGTCGAGTTCTTAATTTTTTCCCCTCATTTTCCCTTGCCTTTTTTTTTATCTTCCACATTACCCCCTTATATATTCCACTTAAGAGTCTTCTATCCTTATGGGAACGATTTTACTTTTAGAGAACACTTTGTGGTTCATTTAATATTTAATATACATTTTTTTTTCTCTGCTGCCTCTTTTTTTAGTATTTTTGTTTGGTTATTGTGACTTCCCTTGCGACCAAAGCTAGAATCAAGCGCTATTTAATCCAAAAACTTGTGTTAAAATTACTCGAAAAACGAATAAAAAAAACTGCTGCTTTTAAAAGTCCTCTCTTTTTTTTTATTATTATTATTTCTTCTCTTTTCTCTCCCCTCCATTTCTTCTTATTATTTTTCTACTTTTCTTAAATTTATTCTCCGCGTTTTTTCTTATTTTTTTTTTCATGCCAGGGTCCTCCACTTCATTTTTTATTGAATAAAAAAGAGCTTAAAGCGAAATGAAATTTTTATTGGAGTAATTAAATGCTTCTTTTAACTATTTTTTTAACCGGGGTTTATTAGAAGACGGATAGTCTTGTTATCGCTGCCGAGGAATTCTCAACTGACACGTAAGTTTTGTGGGGGGGATATGAAAAGGGGGGAGGGTTTCCTCAGTGCATGTGCGATTCAACATCCAGGGTCTTTTAATTGCTATGTTTCGTGCACTCTAGTTTGTACGCGATCTCTCTCTCTCTTTTTTTTATTCACTTGCTAATACTTTTTCTCTTTTAAATCAATTAGACGAATAATATTTAACGAATGAAGAATAGCAGGTTGCTCAAAGAGTAAATGATCCTGACAGTCAGGCACTCTTAATTGCTCGTTTGTAAGGGTTAGTCTGTTTTCTGCAGGGAATATCCTTTAATCTTTACGATCCATGTGTATGTATGATTTTTTTTTAAAGAAATGAAGAACTAACTCGTCACTACCGTTTTTGAAATGTATATTTAAATTATTTTGATGAATATTCTAGTTCGTTTTTAATTATCTTATCATTCGACTGTATTTTAATTGCATTTTACTTATTTTGAATAAAACTATTTTCAAATATTTTTTTATGGTTTACAGAATTATGTTCCTCAGGGATCATAGTCTGATTAAATCAGTATTCTACGTTTATTTATTTTTTAAAATTTACTGTAATGCTATGAATCAAGGCGGGGGTGGGGACATTGCAATTGGTTCTTTTTCAGGTAATTGACTAGAGACATTTTTACCGTTAAGTGACCCTAACCGATTGTCAAGGGAATAGCAAAAATTTCTCCAAATTGAAATTGTCATATCACCCGTTATTATAAATATTATTTGCGTTGTTTTTAATAAATATCGATGTATTTCATTCTAAATATATTATTAAGAACAGAATGAAATATTTGATGCTTAAAATGCAAGTGAATAAATATTATTGAAAATTCTTTTTCCTCTTTGCGTAATTTGAATGAAAATTTGGCTATTCATATGAATGTGCAAGTTAAAGGGAATTGAATTTTCTTTTATCTAATGGTGACAGCTACTTTTACATTGGCCTTGACTTGGTTGCCTCATGCATGAAGTCCATTTTTAAGGTCCATCTTTCTAGAACCTTAAGCTCCCTTTTCACTTGGTGATATACGGGTGTAAATTTTATATGTTTGGATAGTTAAAAACTTTTACTTTTGGTAGAAAATACAACATTGTTACATTGTACTTATTCAATAGGTATATAATTTTCATTTATTTACTTTGACAAAATTTAATCAGTATTCCGAGTTTTCAGTTTTATTGTTATATTCTTATCATTTTCTTTTGATGAGATTTCATTCCCATTGCTTTAATAGAACATATTTCCTTTGGGGAAGGTTAGGCCGTGACTGTTGATGACCCGTAGAATTACTCTTCAGTTTCCGCATTGTTTTCGGAACGACTATCTATCTAATAAACTCATACTAGGCATAGGGGTAGCTCCAGTATGGTTATCATCTAAATTCCATTCGACGAAAATGATTAAATTTATTTAAAATTTTATTTTAAAGTTCAACGATCTAATCAAACTTTCTGCTTCATAATAGAAATTATCCTTTATTACTGGCTTTCTGTTGCAAATTTGTTTTAGCTTTTCCTGAAGTACAGAAGATAGACTGGTGTGCTTGTGAGTTCTGAAATTAGGAAGATGATTCTGTCTTAACTTATATGAGATCCGTCGTTCCGTTTATTTTTATTGCATTTGTATGCGATAAATATCTATATAATATGATTTGAAAAACAGTCATGTAGTTCTTAATAATTTTTATTCTTCGTAATTCAGTGAAACAGTCCCTTTTCGATCTATTCTCAAGTTAATTAAAAATTCATAACGAACCGAATCTGAAGGTAAAAAAATCAGGAAAGAGTGAGCGTGAGAAAATATTCTGAACTTATATAGTTTCAAAAAAGAATTTGTCAACACAGCGCTCCATATGGAAAATATAGACTATGCAACTTAAAAAGTTATATTGAAGCCGGAGAAAATTACTTTTAGTCTGTAAATTATGTATGTAAATATATAGGATAAAAGATCCTAAAAATTGACCTAGATATCATGTACTCATTACTTTTTACAAAAAAAAGTCATTTCACATAACATAATAATCACATGACAAAAGTAATTACGAGCGTTATCTAATTCTACTTTTTCTCCTTTTCCATCCACTGTATTCCAAAATTAAATTTTTCAAGGATTTTTTTAATGTGTGTGTGTGTGTGTTTAACCTTTTCATTCCAAGGAAAATTCAAGTTTAGCTACCTCAGAATATTGGAACGTACGAGTTTCTCTTTCAAAAATAAAGAAAATTATTTATCGCCTTCCAAACGCAAATGTCTGACCGTATTTTTAAGGGCAGATGTATAAAAGACGACCCCGCTTAGTTGATGGCTACTAAGTAATGTATTCTCGGAGAGTTCTCTTTTAAGAGTTCTTAGAAGATCTATCCCCAGCGAGCATAACAAAACTCACGCCTCTGGTATTTATTCAATTGAACTTCACAACATAATGAGGAATTTCACAGTGATATCCAAGCATCTCAGAATCCGCAGTCGTTTCGTTGAATTTGATTTTCTGGCCTTCCAATATTGATAGAATTAAATAAAAGACTTCTCATAGCTTTTTCATTAAAGAAAATGAAAAAGCTATACATATTTTTTTTAAAAATTAAAAAAGGCTTAGACCCACTTTAAATTTTTAAAAAAGCTGTTTTTTATATATAATTTAAGCGAAATGTTTGCAATTCTCCATTTCGGCCTTTCATGGATTATATAGGAAGAAAAATATAAGTTTTAAAAATCAGAGTAATATCTTTATTATTTGTCGAAATATTTCTTTGTCTAAATAGGTTACAAATATTCATCTATTTATCCAAATTCGTGGGCCAAAAAAATAGAATTTTTAATGCCTTTATTTCTTTAGTTTTAAATGACTGACTTCTATATGTAATTCAGAAAAAAAATTGGTAAAAATTAAAATTTGAAGTCATTTTTTGTCTCAGTTATTACAACTGAACATACTTTCGGAGAGGGATCTGGGAATAAGATAAAATAATTGAAAATGAATTTATTAATGAAATGCAAGCTGACATTTAGAATATAAATGCTTCTTTAACATATCATTAATTCAACTGATGTCAGTTCGCATCTATTTTTCAATTCATATTAATATTCATCTTAAAAATAATCTCGGGATTAAATTTGCAATAGAAACGTTTTTATCTAAAATAGTAAGTACTGATGATATATTAAATTCTTGTTATTTTATAAGATTTCAACATATTTTAAATGTATTGTAGTTGTAAAATATGCATTCAATAGAAACCATGATTTCAAATAGATTTTGAAGGCAATTGCATTTATAATCTTTTAATCTTTTCCATTGAAAAAAATCATATGTGTAGAAACTTTTTATAAATTTTATTATAATTAAAAGATGTGTAGAATAATATTTTTAGTTTATTAAGAAATTCTAAATAGAAATTTGTCTTAAAAAAGTAGATTTTGATTATATGTACACTATTGCCCCTTTTTTCGGGGGGGGGGGACTGCTAAAAAATCCATAAAACTTTTTGTATTAAGAAAAAAGAAATTAAACTTTATTAATCGTTAGAACAAAAAAAAAGAATTAAAATGACAATCAAGAATCTTCCCCTTTCTTATTCGTTTAAAGTGCGTTTAATGTCGAAAAAAAAAACCCCATCAAATATTAAGTGTTAAAAAATGAAAGAAAATATCAGCAAAACCCTCTTCCGCTAGAAAACTGAAGAAGAATTGGGAGGAAAATGATGCTGACCAATCACAAATTTATTCACCCTCCCCCTTTAAATCAACGAAATGGAAAATCTTATCCTTTTTACGAAAAATTTCAATTAAGAAATTTGCCCATGAGACAGCTTTATTTTAGCCAGGCTTCCGAAAATAATGTGAGGGAGTAAAAAAAAACACAAACTTCAGCAATTTTCTTTCACTAACCTGTCCCCAACTAATCCCCGCGCTAGCCTGCCCCCCAAAGAAATCAAAAGTATGCGCAGCTCCACGTGCTAATCTCATTTAGGTATTATCTGATAGAAATTAAAACTTGTTAACTTCTTTACTTTCATAATACCCCGTAGGCCTCCACGGTAGGGAAAGACACCATTTAAATTTTAAACAGCTCGGTGACTTGTATTTCACCACTTCGCTCGAGTTTATTTACTTATTTATTTACTTATTTTTTTATAATCTCATCACTCTTGTTGCTCAAACCGCTGTGGTGAATAATTACAACTGACAAAAATCCCCGGGAGGCACAATTTCGCTGAATATTTTTGCTCTTTTCTACCCGTTACATATCTATCTCACACCCCCTTTTTACTTCCTCCCCTCCTTCCTTCCGAAGTTTTTCCTTCATTCTTTCTTTTCTCCCTCATTTAGTTTTAACTCTTTCTTTCAACCCCCTCCTTCTACTCCAGAGTCATTGCCGCAAAAACCCATATCGTTTGCTTTTTAAAAAGGGGTTGGTTGTAAGAAAGGGAGAGCATTTGTTATGAAAGACGATGGAACGAAAAAGGGGGTCGGTTAGTTGCAGCTGAAAACAAAAGAACCCTTTCACCCCCCACCCAACCACTCTCTGTCTTTTCAGATCGAAAAAGAGGAAAAGGACTTTTAACCGTTTCCAGTCCAATAGAGCTGCAAAGCCTGATTTGAAGACGATCCATTCTGCTCCTGCTGTACCCCTTCCACTATCCCCCCCCCAACAGCTTCGTTCTATAATCGAGGTACCTTTAATTCTTAAAAGACTGCAGCATCTCTGTGCTTCCACCCTTCCCCCACGGAAAATTCTTCGACACCCCCCCCCCTATCTTGCTGCCTTATGTCATTTTAGTGCAGTTATTGGTGCGGAGAATTCCAAAGGGGAAACGAGCCGGGCGCTAAACAGATAAACCGAATTGCAGCAAATCAGCATAAATTCAATTACTCTACCAAACTCAATTAAGCTAAATGTGATTACATTGTTTAAATTAACTCTCCTTATTATTCCACGAGATAGATAGATAGATAGACGGGGACCGATCGGACAGACAGACAGACAGACGGACGCACAATGCTTCACGTTCATTTCACTTCACCCCCTCTCGCCCTCCTCCAACCCTCTCGCAACCACTGTGCATGAATGTATTTTCTTCGCATTTTATAACGCGCTGCTCCGGTGCCCAAAGGGTTCAAAAATAGAGAGATAGTAACTAAAGTAATAAACGATAAAGAGAGCGCGGGGGGAATCGTGGGGAGGTTGGAAGAATTTTCGATTTTCAAAAGTTCGAAAGAGATGCCTGCATACTTATTAGGAAAGTACACATGCACGATTGAGATTAGTGCGGGAAAAAAAACTAAAGTGGGTGGGAAGGTAAGGGGGTGGATAAATGAAACGACAGAAATTTTCTGTCGTGTGATTTAATAAATTTCAGAGAATCCAAGCTTAGGATTGAAAGGGTACGAGGGGCTTAACTAAACTGTAATATTATTTATTTCAACGAGCAAAACTCTTGATTCCTTTTCACGGGAAAAGGGATCAAGATTGCAAGGTGGTTGCGGGGATGGGGGTGGAAGACAGGAGACAGCCAAACCCCCTCTGCCTGCCACAATCTAGGGTTTTAAAATAAATACGTCTTCCCCCCACCCACATCCCACCATCAAGCGGGAAAATTAATTCATTTACCCATCAAAATTTTTAATCCGGTTTAATTAAGCGTGATTAGAACTCCGGGAAGAATGTTTTGAGGAGCGGCGGAGAAAAATTGGCAAACGAAATAAAATACCACTAAAAACGTAGCAGAAAACTCCCGTTCGCCCCTACTTCCCCTGAGTTTATTTATGAGGGTTCAAAGTTTCAAAAAGGAAGGATTTTCAGCTTCATTTAACGGTTGAAATCCAACGAAAAAGTTTGTGAGTGGACGAGATTTGGAAGGGAGAATTTCGGTTCACCAGTCATGATCTGAGATTTATTATTAGATTGCCCGGGCGAAGACGCTTATCGCAGTCTAAAACGCCAAATAACAATGAAGTTGGAAAAGTAATTGAGTTTTTGCTGAGGTTTCGCAAAACGAGCTCTTTAACATAATTGTGTTTTCTCTTTCAATAGAAATTAATTGAAAAATCGGGAAAAAACAAAGATGGGTATACGTAGCCGCAAATTTTAATTTTTTCCCTGCAAACTTTATATATTAGTGATTTCACTAGTTGAGTTCACTTAAGACGCATCAGTATCCTGGCTATAATTTTTTTATCGAATATTTTCTCTGAAACTCTTACAACAGCACAGAAAGAGTTTTTAAAAAATATAATTTGAAGGAGCCAAGAACTCATGAGGTACGGAAAAGTAAAGCGTAAATGCATGGAATTTAGATATAAAACCAGAAATTTATAATTTAGTCAATTTCAAGATTTTAAAATTGTTTTATTTCTATTTTTATATAAAGAATTACTCACATTTTACTTATTTATATGTTTAAAATAATAAGTAACTCCCCCAGCCTCAAAAATTGACCCAATTTCTTCAATTTTTATTTCAGATGCAAGCTCATGACTCCTAAATAAATCATTTATCATCTGTCCCTCACTAGCCCTGAATTTTAAGCAAACCTTAAAAACCCTGTTTCACTATATATTTTATACTAGGAAAATTTTCGTCAATGTTCTCCTACTGTTCACTGTACTGATTTTACCAATTTTCATTTCATTTGCAAACTTATAAGGAATAAATACGGCGTAATTTGCACGTATTTATTTTCTAGAGACGGGCAAAATAAAACTTTGACTCGAATTCCAATTTCAATATTTAAGCCGATTTTGCCATTCTTATTCCGTAACTAATCATACCATTTGCATCTGTAAAGATCATGCAGGAATCAGAATTTTTTATGTTTATTGCACAAGTATTTTATTAAATAGAGCTTATATTTATCATGATAAGATTTAGTTCATTCTAAGTTGATTTGGCATTAGTAAATGAGAGAGAGAGAAAGAGAGAGAGAGAGTTTTAAATTGACGCATTTTATGCTGATGTTTTCACGAATTATTTTTTGGTATAATACCTATAGGCTGGTATAATCTGTAAATTTCTTCATCGACCAAAGTATGAGAAGGTATGCATGTTTAAAAAGTGTGTAAAATCATCTATAGAACCTACGGCGATTAACTTAGATTTGTTAAATAGAGTAAAAGGCACATGGGTAGCAGATGTGCTCTAGGGAAAAAGAATTCACATTTTTAATTGAAAATATTTATTGAAATTTTAGGATTCGTCCGCATTTGCTTCAATGCATATTATTGCATAAAAACTATTTTTTACATACCATTAAAATTCAATAAACTTTTGAAGGATATCAATTTATTTCTGTGCGAATTCTTTTCTAATTGTAATAAACTTTTCATATTACTTTTCATTTACAACAGCTATTCATTCCAAACTGTCGCACTGCGATTAAAGTGTTAAATGAACTTTTATTATAATGAGTGTTTAAAAATTTTTCAGTTTCTTATGGAATTCATTTGAGCTTTATATTCTCCTCCTAATATTTCGTTTTGTTTTTGCGCTTCATGTTTTACGATTTTTGTTTTAATTTCCAGATTTTTGATATTTTTTTTTCCTTTTTAGTGCAATTGATAAAAGTACTTTCGAAAAGTTTTTTTAAAATATTTATTATTAATTTTTTTTATTTCTTGTGATATTATTGTTGTATTCAGAAGTCGAGCACAGCCATTCTATGCTTCTACTAGAATATATATAATTGCTGATAGTCATCCCACTACCACAGAACTACCATACTTTTGCGCAAACCTTACACCCATATTCTAAAGAGCTGTATAAAATTCATCAAGAGGAAAATTACATTCTATAAATTTTCCAAATTTCTAAGAATAAATATTCTAATTCGTATGTAATCTACATATTTATTTTTCTACTAGAATATCAAATGCCTTAATTCACATTAGTAATCCTCTTATTTTCTAGATAAATATTTTAATTGTTATCTTCTTATGAAGGTCTTAACTGCTTACTTTTGATTCTTTTTCTTCAAAAATATGGATGCCAAGCATTGTCGTTAAATCTTGGGGTTCTGATAAAAACATTCTTTAAAAAATGGAATTTTAGCCACATCTTTAACCTGATTCATGATTATAGCTGTAATGGAATCTAAAAATAATTATTTCTTAAATAATAGCTTTTGATTGGATGATAGATGACAGCATACCTGTGAAATGAATTTTCAGCCAAATTAATACATTTATTGATAGTTAAGGACTCTTAAATTATTAAAATATGTTATCATCTGAATAGTATACTAAAAACCAAATTTCAGAACTCTGGCATATGAGGTTGTGAATAAAAGAAAAGTCGATTTTTAAAGCATTTGCATGAAAGCATTTAAAAATAAAACAGGGCTCTTTACTACATAAATTCAACTGAAAGAATTTTAGACTCTCTATAAATAAAAGATCCATGAACTGCGTGGAGATTGAAAGCGCTTGAAAAGGAAATTGTATTACATTACTGAAAGATTCAAATACTGCACCCAAAACTGCATAGATTAAGGATTAAATTTGCACATTGGATAAGATAAGAAGGAGTGGCAGCTGAAAATCCGCTGTGACTTTACATAAACCGTCTCCGAAAAGGGTCTAAGAAGTAATTTAGTGTCAAAAATCTAAAACATGTTTGTATTTATAAAATTAAATTTGAGTATTAAAATTTTATGATTTTTAAATACGCCTATTTTAAGAAATTATTGTAGCCTTTATTAAGAGTAAAAAAAAAAATCAGTCCAATACGAGAATAAGAAAGGGCCGCGGTGGCCTGGTGGTAAGGTCTCGGCTTTAGAACCGAAGGGTTTCAAGTTAGAGGCCCGATTCCACGGACGAACCGTCGTGTAAGCAGGTTCTGTTCCACGTTAAATCCGTCGGGGCGAAACGTCCTCCCGCTGGTGTGATGTGGAAGTTTGGAGAGGGAATGTCATCTCAGGTTCGTCCACGTTATCTGATCGCGATTCAAAATTACGTCCGTTCCAAAATAGCCCTAACGTTGCTTTAAAACGGGACGTTAATTTAACTAAACTAAACGAGGATAAGAATTTTGTACTCTCAATTATGGCGGCATGTTAAGTACGGATAAATGGATAAAAACTGTTTTTCAAGGAGTAGGATGAAATATTTGGCGAAAATGAAATTCTCAATTCCTATTGTTAACTTTGTATGTGGCACTAAGCCTCACCTGTCAATGCTTGAAACCTTATTAATCAAATGTACGCCTTTCTTTGCAAACCAGATAATAGTTTTACTAATACCTGATTATTTCATATAATTGCAAGAGAATTGGCTTGAATGATTTAGAGAATTACGCATCTCACCTATCTACCGATTTCGATACCTTTTGAGTGTATCTTTAATGTTACACGAACTAAAATGTTGGCTATATTGCGCCAAAATTAAATTCAAGATTATTATAATTAAAGCTAAAAATTATCAAATATTTAAATTATTTATATCTACTGAAACAATAACAGTGCTTGATAAATTAACTTAAAAACTAGACATTCTTATATAAATGTAATACGTATTTAAAGACTCGTAAAACGGCAATTTTTTCCTAATAATCTGAATAAGTGGAAAAACTGATCATTGGAATATGAGTAGGATGTGTTGCATGGAGATGCGGCAATTAGAGCGTGAGAATGTAGCAACAGGTGGAGATGAGTAAAATTATAACTTGAAATCGTATCCTTCCATGCAGCTACTAGTATCTCTATATATATTTCAAATATATAAAAATATTTTGCTATTTAATAACGTGCCTATTGATCACGTGATTCTTAATAGTTAGTTCCCTCCCCCCTATTGACCCCTATTTTCAGTAAGGTGTTCTGTTGTTTGTAAGATTTCAGGTAAATTCTTTTGTACTGTTCTCTTTTTGTTCCATGCTCCAATTTGAAATGAATTCATGGAAAGGTAAGAAAGCCTAAGTTGCTAAAAACCAATTGTCTGAAGTTTGGCAAAACTAGCCTTTAACTACATGAATATATTATTTTTTCTCAAGCGGAAACTATTCTTTTTTTTATATTTTTCTTTCTCGATTAAATGCTCGATATTTTCTTTCTTTTTATGCCACATACTTTTGAAGAAATAAAGGAAAGGAATTTCAATTATTGCTACTCAAAACTTTCTTATGATTCAGATTTGTTAAATGTAGTGAACACACAAATTCTCATAAATCTTTGTGCATTCTTTTAACATCTTTCTCATATCTGAAAATACAGATAATTTACATTTCACTTAATGTTTTAAAAATGATTTTTAAAAATAATTATGGTGGTAATGGTGGGAAAAAAATAGTTTTCCATTGGTCGTGTACCTTTGCTGCGTCTGCGGCGAAAATGACCGACAACAGACAGAATCAAATCGTGCGACAGAATTTCAAAATCGTGGTGAATGCTAGGTCCAAACTCGAAACCCCAGCAGATCCGTTGTGTCTATGAGAAATTTCTCTTCACTCTCTTTCAATGGGTAACATGGGGCCTTATAAGGTTATTGCAAATAAAAACAAGAAACTATCTACATGAAAATGCCTTTTAAGGGTTGATAATATCAAGGATGATTGAAAAATATTTTAAAAATACATTACTGTGAAAGATTCTTCTGAAAATATAGAATTCTTCCAAACATTATCCGACATATATATATTCTTGAAATATCTTAATTATGCTGCATATGTCACTGTTATCATGCACCACTTTACAGAAGACTTTGCTCTACAGGAAAAATGCGCATGAGACGAAAAGGTTCCAACTTGGTTGCTTAATATACAAGGGGTGGCAACTTTGTATTTAAATATATACTCATTTCCAATAACATCTAATTACCGATATATTTTGGATATAATTTATGATCCCCCCGATTAGGAGTAAAATCAAAACTCAGATTGCCAGGAGTAATGATGCGGAGGGTTGCACCGCCATAAAATAAGTAATTCCGAGTTTCCTACATGAATTATATATAGTTGCTATTCGTCATTGGGAAAAACCAGCAAGTTTCTCCATCCGTTTTCGAAGAGGCAATTAGAATCAACCGCAACGCCTACCAATCTTGATAAAAATGCTCATATAAAATGCCTAAAACAATGAGTGATTTCACCGTACATTGAAGAGGCATCCTGATTTACTGATTCCTCTACTCTGCAGAAACGAAAATCTATGAACTCCAGTCAAACTTCCTCTAAAAGTAAAATTTATCTTTTAAAGAAAACTCGATCTACCCGAAGCCAGAACCCTATCGATGAAGAGCAATCCATAAACATTAAGCATCGTCGACGTCTGAACGTTGGGGAGGGGAGGGGGGATCAGGGGTGTAGGAAAGGGTTGGAGTTGAGGGGTTTTCCCACTGGGGCGATCGCTCAGCGTCTGTTCTTCACAAGAATCCAACTTCGTCAAAAGTTTCGCCAATTGATTAGATTACGGAGTGATTAGTCTTTCGGCGCGAGCAACGGCGAAATTAAATTTCGAAGCGCGTGTTTGACTGCTGAATGTTAAATACTTTTGATGAAAGGATTATTTGTTTGCTTTTATTTTCTCTCTAACCGCATTTTTTTTTTCCTTTTTATAATTACCTCATAGAGTTGTTGTTAATTTGGATATAGTTCGCATAACAATGACTGGAGATGAAATATTAATCGGGATTTTAGTAAAGAAAGCAGCTGCATCCGCTCAGAAAAGTACCCTCCCACAATAGCATCTTCTGTTGCGAGTAAAAGTATTTTGGTAATTGTGATAATATTCTTTTGGTAATTCTGTAAATTTATCTTATCGACTGTTACATCAAAATGTTGTGCGTGAAATTTACCGAAACATTATATAGATAAAACCACAAATTGGTTAGCTGTATCTGCTCTGAAATTGTTGTATATGATAATATCACAAATGTCTATGTGTGTTGTTGCTTCAATTGTTACATCAAAATTTCATGTGTTTTTGGCATACGACATTTCGATACGATAGAGACATTTTATATATTTTTCTTCTTGTGTTGTTGTTGTTGTTGTTGTTGACCTTGCTCCTGTATTACCAATCTCCGATATCAATGAAATATTTTTCGTTTGCAACAGTTTGCCGAATCAAGGATTCTGCATAAATATTGAATTATTATTTTAGAAGTAAGTTGTTGAAAGGCTATGATTTCAGAGTGAAAAATGTGTTTTCATCATTTCACTCTCGTTCAGTAATCTCTATTGCCAGACTCTACAATGTTAAAAGCTTTGCATTGGAAGTATATGATGCTTTTGCAAGTCACTTAAAAACATAACCATTACGTATCTCTTATTCCCAAATGCTGAATTTCATTTTCACATGTTTTGACTTGAAGAATTTTTTTTTTAATGTTATTTACAGAAATTTAATTTGTCAATTTAAAGTTCCTAAATCATTCAATCAATGATGTTATTAGTTAGTTAGTTATTAGTTATTAGTTACGAACAAGTAGAGAACAACACAAGAAACTTCATCGTGAAATACTTACTGGAGAAAAGTGAAAATATTATTAGTAATGTAAGTTGTTTTCAACTCCGTAATATTTCACTTTTCCTTTTTTTTTTTTTTTTTGATACATTTAGTCCACTTGATTATAATAATAAGACAAACTAAAAGATTCAAATGAGTCTTTATTGCCATTTTAGAAACAAAAACCATAATGTACGCTATTTGAAAACTAAAGGCAAAAGAATGTAGTTTTCATTATTTCATAAAATTGCTCATTAATATCCATCTGTATTTCTAAAAAATGTTAAAATGGAATTTTTATTAAAAATCTGGAAAGAACGCAACCCTACTCCAATTTGCTGCCTATATGAACCCTTTCGTCTGAGACACGCATCGAATTAATAAATTTTTAGTTTTAAATCTGCAATCAAGGGTAATTATTAAGTAATTTAAAAAAAATCAGAAATTTGTGGGCCAATTAGTTAAAAATCTTCCGTTGAAAGTTTTTAAAAAAACATGTGGAACTTGTTACATAACGCTTGCTGAAAGGGACTGTGAACTAAATTATTTCTTTATAAAAGTTGATTTTTCGGCCTTTGTATTAACCGTAGATTTTAAAAACACTATTTATATGCAATATATAGAAATAAGTTCAAATATTTTTCAAACAAAGTGAACTGATACCATACGTTACACGATAATAATATGATGTAATAAAAAAACTGTAATCGGAAAAATAAACACTCTAAACTGCGAAAAAAGCGGGATTCAATAGAAAATGGACTGATTGCCAACCCGCGAAAATCGCGGGATAAACAGCTGGAGGGCTAATTTAATATTATGACTCTTAAAATACACGTTTCATGAAGCTTTATAATTGGTTTTTTTTAATCCTTTTTTATATTTTTTTCTCTGATGAAAAATCGGTCAGAATTTGGCCTACAAAGTTTTAAATTTTCCAAGTTTATCAAGTTTAATTGTTCTTTAAATACGTATCAATCGTGCTTTAAATACGTAATAAAACAATCTTTCGAAACAAACTGCTAAAACATAAATTGCGATTATTTATATTGTGTATTTGAAATTGTATATGGTGTAATTGAAATATTTCCATTTCATCACAAAACTCTTGACTCGTTTTTTTTTTTTTTTTTTTTTTTCAATTTCATTTCAAAATTCAGCAGCAAAAATATAACTCTCTTTGCAAGCAGCTGACTTGCAACGAGCCATCTGTAAACAGATTGCCTTTATATAACCCTTCCTATAGATGGCTATATAAAGGTCGGACGCTGATGGGTAGTCATTGATTTATGAGCCGGGAACTGTTTTCAAGTGCAGAAAACAGTTATCTTGAGCAGTTGTGGCTTTTAGACTTCCACCTACTGTTCATCGGAACACTGATTTTTTTTCTCTTTGAAACTGGTTCCACAATTTGGAAAATGACAGATCGTTTGACACTAGGTTGCAGGTTACTTCTGATTGTAGCTGGTTTCTTTCTTGATTTTCTGTTTTCTTTCAGTGCTTGGCATCAAGAGATAATGTCTCTGCTTATTTATTTATTTATTTTTTTTATAAATTGGTTACTTTATACTTTATACTTTTCTCACATATTCTGATATAGAATCTGCCAACAACTATTGTCCATATGTATTTTTCTTTAAAAATATTATTAATGTTAGCATTTTTTTTTTTTTTTTGCAGTGAATTAATTTTCCATTTTCAAATATTTTAGCTACACTTTGTTTCTTTCGCCATATGTGATAATTTGTTCATTAATTGCTTATATTTTTATATTCAAGGCATCTAAGAGAAGTGAGCAATATTATTTATTAGATTCTGTTTGTTTAATTAATATCCTAAATAATAACTTTTATGTTCAAATATCGCTATTAAAATAATTATAAAAATAGAGGTGTAAAAATCTGAGCTAATTTTCGGTAAGAGTTTTGTATACGTTTGAAAAACTGGACTATTTTTTTTGCAGGTATAAGTAATTCAGCACTGATACTTTTATCGTATTTCTAAAGAAAATATCCTGTATATTATCTGCTTATACATTCTGTTCTTGAAATTTATTTTATGTAAAAATTCTTTTGACGCTTTTTTAATACTTTTGAAGTAAAAAATTAATAAATAAACAATATATATATTTTTTTTCTTTATCGTTTTCCTTTGAACAAGAAATGTTACCGATTTTGCCATTACTTATGTATAATCGTCAGATATTTCTCTCTATAGGAATTAAGAATTTCTGATGTATTTTGTAGAAAAAAGTGTGTGAAAAAAACTAAATATATAGCAAAAAAATTTAATTTCTTTAAAAATTATGATTTAACTGCTTTAAAGAAACGGTTTATTTGACAGTTACGTTTAATATTACAGTTCACATTTAATCAGTTTATTCATGCAGATCCTTTTAATTAATATAGGAATTAGTTAACTTATTATTTCTTTGGACAAATTATATATATATATATATATATATATATATATATATATATATATATATATATATATAATATGAACTTTGCTGAGGAGCCATGTGCATGTAAAAGAAGTGACACTTGTATCTAAAGTCCATCTCCAACTGTGTGAAATATGGCATCCCAGTTATATCGTACTTGTAATCCAATGTTGTGAAGCATGAATATATATATGATATCTTGTTGTCTCTACAAAAAAAAAAAAGAAACGAACAAACATTAATAGATCTTAACACGTAAAGCGCCAAGCCCGCCACCGGTAACTGACCCTGAAATCTCCGTTCTGACTGTGCCAGTCACAAAGGATTAATTCTATACTTTTTATTCAGGCCGTATCAGTGACGATTAACTGAAAATACGATTTTTGTTCGCACTATGCGAGGCATTATTAATTGATAATATATATTTTCAAAACACATTATCTTAATGACCTTTAATCCGGTGATCACAAAACAGTGTACTTAAAGGCTTGCAGTTTTATCGCATTTTTACACAGATCTATGGTTGTTAGCATATCAATCAGATATCGTGTGCTAAATGGAAAGGATGTTAAAATGGACTTCGCGCTTAACGTGTTAAAGTCAGCTGAGAAGATAGATGTTATTTATAGACTAGAAGGCAGCGTCGTGTCTTTTTTTTTTTTTTTTTTTTTTTTTAGTTGACATGTATTTTGGATTCAAACATATCAGCTTACTTTTCCGCGTGATCTCTTAGAAGTTTCCTCAAAAGGTAGAGTCTCTTAGGACCTTGCCCCATACTGATGTACAAAAGCGAGTACTCAGATAAACTCTTTGTGTTAATTAGTTTTAGTTGAAAAAAAACTTTAACTTGAAAGATAAGCTATGATACTTTACAAAAGATCGGAAATTAAAATATTAAAAATTTAAAAGACGACGACATATCTAATGTACAACAGCTCACAGACACAACGGATTGTCTATGGTTTCAATTTTGGAACTAGCATTAACCAAGAATTCGAAATTCTGCCACAAGGTCACCGCTGTAGACGCAGCAAAGGCACACGGTCAATGGGACACAGGTTTTTCCCCGCCTTTTTCGTCGTTCTAATTTTAGAATATATTTTAAGAACGTAAAGTAAAGCGCGTTGGCTGATTCGAATATTTAAACATTCTGTCACAAGTTCAGTCTTCCTTGATCAGTATTGTAGCAAATGTAAATGCCGAATAAATATTAAAAAATTTCACTCCAATGAACACATTTAGTGCTAGAAAGAAAATGTTCTTATATTGTATTTTAACGTTTAACCCAAGACTAGCGTTGGGTTAACCATTAATCTGACCCTTTTTACTTGTAGTTTTATTACTTTGCAATCGAACGCAGAGTATTCATTACGTTGCGTAATATATTTTTTTATCGATTATTTGGGGATAAATTTCTTGATTTTAAATGCATTGAGGTAAATAGCGTATGTGGTATAAGAAGTTTCTCGCGTCTCTTAGCACACTTAGCTAAAAAGAAAATGTTCTTATGTTGTATCTTAATGGTGAACCCAAGATTGGCTCGCAAGGCATCTGTCCTTTCTTTCTTGTAGTCAGTTCAGTTACTGAGTAATCTACCGCAGGACACTCATTATGTAACGTAACATATTTTTTATCCAATATTTCGAAATATATTTCTAATAAATTCATTTAATAAGTACTCTTTTACGACGCGACTACTAATTACTGTATTTCGAATTCAAGAAATTAATTTTATTAGTTTCGAAAAATTTAAATGTTAACCGAATCAAGTGTTTAAAAAAGATCAATTTAGGAGTCCGAGAGCTGTAGAAAAATCTCCAGCGCTCTTCACAGCTGCTTTCTTTCGAGAGAAATCTCCGTGGCCGGAATTAATTCAATTCAAACAAACCGGCCATCAAGTGACTAAAAGCAAACATCTTCATCCGTGACACTTGAAACCGCCACCGACCGAACCGTTGATTTAAATTCAACCGCCCTGCCGTCGCTTAAATTCCCCCTTCATTCAAATGAAATAAAATAGACCGCAAAAATTAAACTGAATTAACTTCTCAGGCAGGCAAAGACCGTGAAGAGAGCCTGAGAAAAATGTTAAAAATCTTTAAGATCGAGTCTTTTACCTTTAATGAACTAACTTAACTTTTCTCTTGAAAAATTAATGCGCTTGTTAAATTTTCCTCTCGTTTCTTGAAAAAGAAAGATATTTAAGATAAAAGATAGAAAGGGTAGTAAAAAAAAAAATGTGAAATGAGATAGATAAAAAGTAAAAAACAACCTGCGTCGTTTTCCATTATTTAATTATCTCTCTTGAAGTAGTGCAGCAGAGAGTTGAGGAATAAATTGTAAATTGGATAATGCAATTTAGAACTGATCGTAATTTATAATTGGGTTACATAATTTCTCCCATTGTTTGAATTTTTGCGGCCACCACTACTACCAAATACTTGTTGTTTAAGATCGCAAATGAATTAAATAAACATTTATTTAGCAAAAGCCTTTTCCATCACTACAAATATTTGGACGCAGAAGGGAGAGGTTATGCTCGTGCATGCTTTTTGTACAGCAGTTATCATCTCCCTCCGCACACCCCCAGCACCGTTTACAGACTCCCCCCCCCCTCCATCCTTACTAAATCGTATTTATTACGCTGTTATATGTTTAGTGGAGCGTGTTATAATTGGATAACGATATGTACTGGAAATGTCTTTAATTAAACTAGATTCAATTACGTGTTTTAAGGAATCATGGATCGGAGAGATAAATTTCTGCGTTCAAATGTCTGTAAAACTCAAGCGGACAAATTGTTTTAATTCGCTTAAGGAAATACCCCTGCACGCTCCAAGGGGTGCACAACGATTTACTAATGAGATTTAAAAATTACTCCCCTCAAAAAAACATGTGTTTTGTGGGGGTGGAGGAAGTGGTTGGGAGGGGAGCAGGTTAAGTTTGAAGAGACGCAATCGAAAATGATGCTTAATATTCATATTCCATGATTGAGATTTTCTAGTGTCTTTCTTTGAAAGTTGATTTCTCTCTCTCTCTCTCTCTCTCTTTTCCATCCTCCCCCTTCTCCAGTTAATTCCCTCCAAGAAAGATTTTGTGTTTCTTTAAATTGAAAACGAGTATAAAATATTTCGTTTGCGATTTTGGAAGTGAAAGAAACGCGTTTAATCTTTCTTAATTAAAAGAGCCTGGAGGAAAAAGATAGCAACTATTGAATCCTTTGAATGACGCAGAACTGCGTTTCGGAATGATATGAATTAGAACCCCCCTCCCCCTCCAACAAAAAAAAAGGTTTGTGATGGTCTCATAATTCTGTCATTCCTAATTGCCTGTAAAACCAATATTTGCAATAAGGGACCAAGAATGGTATAACGCAAGATGCTATTCAATAGTTTCGCATACTGTACGTTATCTTGATAACCGTTTGGCACCCCGTGTTTCTTGGACTTACAACATTTTTGTCGAATATTTAGAATTTTTGAATCTGACTTATTTAAAGTCATTGGTGTTCCCAGTCCTTTTCGGTTTAGTTCTGTGCTTGCCAAATCCATCAGTCAAATAACGGGAAAGAAAAAATGTGGCATCTCATTTTGGGTGAAGCATTTAAAACATGGATGGTACCTCGTTTAGAGACTTGATTTAGCTCCATATTTTAGAGGGTAGATTGCCTCAAGAGAAACTGGTCCAAATTTGGGTTCTTCTTAAAGGGGGGAAAAGCCAGAAGACTTTTTAACAGTCAACCCGACAGCAGATGAAAGTTCATAGCTAAATTGCAGAATAATCTACCAGCTTTTTACTGGTGTCATGTAGCAATCAGAGCATAGACCCCATGATCCCATCTTTCTATGTTGTGATCTAATCTAATGATCTATGAACATTCATGTTCAGAGATCAACAAGGCCACAATGAATAATTCATTACTAAAGAGCACATCTGCATATCAATTTTTGAATAAAATTTTTTAAGTTCAACCAGAAGATAGAAGCAACTTGCTTCCTCTAAAGCACGTTCTTAATTCATATTATATTTATTCCTCTAGTTATCTCTCCTATAATATTTTCTCTATATTGATAATAGTATCAATATAGAAAAAATATTTTGACTTCTTGACCGAAGCATAGCATATGGCTAGTAAGCAATATGCTATGCTTCTTCAGCTTTGGGCATTTTTGTAAGACATTAGGAGTTCCTGAATTTGTCCTAATTGTATGCTTATTATCCAATATTGGAAAATTATTGCACATTTTCAATGTATTGTTCTGGATTTCAATGTAACTAAGAAACATTAAAATACAGGATTAATTATAAATAGTTATAGCCGTTTGTAATCGCTATATTCATTTTGAATTACCCTGTATGTACAAGAAAAGAGTGGTAAAAAATACGTCAGTCTACATCGCGAGACAAGAGCAAAAGAGACCGAAATTTTTTCCTTGGCGATTTTATACTGTGAGATTCCGACAGGGATTTCTTTGACACGTGTCGATGTAGATAAGGGAATTTAGGTATCTTTAAAAGAATGTAGTGGACAGAAAGAATGTAATTAAGGATTTTTATCCAGAGCGTGAGAACTTTCAAAAGTAAGCACTTTTTATAGAGCTCGTGTAATATTAATTAAATAAAAAAGTAGGAATTGGATCAGGAAATAAGAGAGCCTTTTAGCATGAAGTTAATATGGGCTAAATTAAGACGAAAATTTGGAAATAAATTAAGATTTAAATTAGATTTAAAGTATCATTATTTATATATATATATAATAAAGTATTCAGGCATTTCACCGTTTTACTCACCTTTTCATATTTTTTTTATATCCACACCGCCTTTATTCTTTCTTACAAATCCCCAAGAAAAATATATATTCCACTGAAAAACATGATCATTTTTCTACCTGAATACTAAAACAATTTCTTCCGTGGATAATTTTTTCACGGGCTTTAATTTTTCGTTTCTTTTAACGATGTTCAGTACCATCGATTTAATCCTCTAATTATTTCTTAAATCTATAGTTAATCATCTTACAATAATTATTGAAAACTAATTTTCTGATATATTTTTTTCTTTTATTCCATCTCATTTCTTAGACATGTAATATAGACTATAATTCCTGTCAATTCTGGTTAGTTATTGGAGTTGTTTATGAGTCTTAGCTTCTTGACTTATCTTCTGTTGAAAGTTTATCAAGTCGGTTAACGGAAGTCACTATGTTCGATATGTTTTCATTTCATCAAAACTATGATGAAGATTCGGAAGCTGATATTTTAAATGTAAGTTGTATCATCCCTTATACTTAGGGTTAGATACATAGTATGCCCTGTAGTAATGTAAAATATCATAAATAAAGGTATTTTTCGATATTTTCGATCTCTGTTGAAAAAATAGATGTGTGTCAAATACCTACTGGTTTGCGAATTTTTTTTACTGAAAAGATTTTTGCCTGCCAGATTCTCTTCCAGAATATGCTATAGTGATATGATAAATATCTTCTAATAGAAATTTTCCCAATCGGAAAGAAGTAAAAAAGTAGAAGACTGTAAAAAGAAAACAAAATAAGTATTAAAAAAATAATTTTATAACTGTCTATTTTCGAAATCCTTCTGATTTATTTTTATCTTTTCTTTAAACTATATTTGTCTCGTATTTGTCTACATATACGCATGAGCATGCTTTTACGAAACCTTATAAACAAATAGATTTATGTCAAAATCTAGTTAAACGTTCAGAAAATATTCTTAAAATGATGTTTTGGTTCCTTTCAAACAAAGTAAGTATTTCCAAACCAAGCAAAATGTGTTAAAAAAATGATGTTATATAAATGTATATCAGATTTGCCCTTTACATTTTTGATCAATTTTTATGCGCGCTTTTATTCGCGGTCTTAAAATTATTATTTATGATGCATTAAACGACTCTGTGTTGCGTTTTTCCGAAACCGAATTCTCAATACATTAATCAATACGTCAATTGACAATTTTCACTTACGTGAGTTCATCAAGTATATGTCTTTGGGATCCTTTTGGGCATCTTTTAAGACAAAGTGCAGTTATTAGATGGCATCTGCAATGGCATTTGTGACGTAATGACATAAATGGACCATTATCTTCTTACATAGCTTCATGAAGAAGGTCAGTGGCATTTGCTAAGAGCACAGCAGCATTACTGAATGATTGAATATCCATTTCTACGCGTCTTCTGATTAAAAGCAGAACATCTTAAAATTCAATACCGCTTTATATTATATATTTTAGAATTTAAATGTATATTACCACTAGCCACTTTGATTCGCCGGAATTAAAGGTTCCTTAAATTTTCATTTAAATATTTTATGTAACATGTTCTTCATAAGTTTTTCATCTAAGTATTTTTAAATTTCAAATTTTCAATTCTAATATGTAACACGCACATTTAAGAAACTTTATATCATTCTATTCATTGTGCCCCTAATCCCCTAATTTTCTAGTGTTTTAATTTGAAATGAAAGTAATTTCTTTCAACTGATACAAATATTCTTGTTGAAATATTTGAAAATTAGATGCACTTCAAAAATCTTTCATCGTTCATTATAAAACTAAACCCTGATTGTCAGTGTTTCTTTGTAAATTAGTAATTATTATTGTGATTTTTGTAAATGAATAATTTTTGCAATTTTTAAAAATTAAATAAGATAGATAAAAAAACCCCTTACATTCAGCTACAAGAGTGGCATCGTTGGAAAAAAAATTTAATGCTATGATGTTTTTAAATTCATTTTCGTATTATAACACTTTTTTTTAGATGGAAAAACATCAAAATATTGATTAATTTTTAATTAATCAAAACTTTAAACATAATTTTTAAAATTGGCTCTAAATTCCCATTACCACTATTCCAAGTGCATTTGTGCCAAATTTGGTAGTTCTATGTCTATCCGTTCAATCATATTCATAAATACCAAGACCTCTTCAAGATTACACAATAACTAAGGCCAAAATGCCACTAGTCAAAATCAATTAAATTATTCATTCAAAATTGCACAAAAGTGCAGTTCTCACGAAGGAAATCAAAACACAGGCAACAGATTTCTGACTCTACAATGTTTGTTTATATGCTTATACATGTCATACAGAGGTTCACAATGTAATTTATCAATTTTTTTCCTTTTCAGTTAGTAAGCCATTTCCCTATAAGTTCAACCCATAGTCCCCATTTGTTTAAGTATTCTTGTCCCCTCCATTTAGTTATTACTTCACCAAAAATTGAATACAGTCGTGTAGGATTTGACACCGATGGGATTCTCTCTGGAGATCCCTCGATGATTTGTCGTCTCTTTCTTTCTTTTAACATTTTTTTTTCCTTTCTCCATCTTGTGCTCATTCAACTGGTTAGTGTTATAGGCCCCGGGGCACAGGATGGCGTTATGTTATGTCTATCTGTTCCGTAGAGCGCCAATACACAAAATCATCTTAATTATTAATAGAGACTGTTTCAAGTTGAATTACAATCAAGCACAGTTTATATATTTCTCATTTAAAAGTCTTATATTTATACATCATTCTATTGTAGTTCAGCTTCAATCGTATCTATTTTAATGCATATAATATGTGTGTGTGTGATATATAATATTACACAAGTGTTCCACAAAATTAGAATAGGTTTTTATTTCCCTAAATATTGCACCTAGACACACACCACCGGTTACAAGGTTCCTTTAAATATAATTGAAAATTTATGAAAGTGCTTTGGTTCTGTAGAGATTGATAGTAAGAAGCTGAAATTAAATTTTTGTACGTCCTTTATAGTCAGATAGTGACAATTGATAAAATGTTTTTCATACATTCATCTATGTACATGCAAAGTTTCATATTTCTACTTTTTGAATTTGCAGTGATACATTTATTTTTAAATTTAAAAGGACATATCAGGAATTTAGACGAATTTATAAAAAGCAAGTTTATTCAATGCAGAGAAACTCTCATATGCTAATATTTGTCTTTTAGTAAGTACATCATCCAATCATTATGATTTGAAAGAAATTTACTAATCGCACATAATGATGTACGCTTTGATTGGTCGACAGTTGCAATTACAATTTTATAAGGAAAGGAAGAGAAATTTAAGAAACTGAACCTTTAAGATATCGCATAGAAGTACAAGAATGCCGAACAAGGAAATAAAATTCTTTGCGAACAATGGTACGCTTTATAAACGAATAACATATTGCAGTAACAGAAAATGTTTGAAAATTCTAACAAGTTATACTGCATGTAATTGTAATGCTGGCTCAAAAGAATACTAACTTGGTTTTCTGAATTTCCTTAATTCTTCAACGAAGTCTGTTCTCAAAATAGTTTATACGATAACAAGTACTAGATCCTTACTTCTTCAGAGAGAAACGAGAAAGATGAGGTATTTTACAATTGATACAGAATCCTGATATTTTGGCTTATTTTTCAATTTACATTCATGCTAGAGGAAGAACTATCAATTCAGAACCTATCATTCCACAAATGACAGAGTGGAGAATATTTCATATTAATATTTTCTATACGACATTCATGAAATCTATGGACTGTAAAAATAGTTACATAAATAGCTACATTATAGATGTCTAGAATTTTACAGAGGCCGGGATAGCCAGGTTGGTAGAGCTTTGGATTCGTGTCCCTTAGGTTGCGAGTTCGAACCCCGCCGACCGAAGATTCCCCGCGTGCTTGGTGGCTGACGCGCGTATAAATTTGTCGAGAGTAATACCACTGGGGGTATTGGATCAGGGGTGATCGTTCTCTGATTCAGGTCTAAACTACGATGAGTGAATGAAGTCCGCCCCGTAAAAAGGGTTGTGTGTAGTCAAGTCGTACTCTTGGCCCTAGTTGGCTCTACGATAAAAACTAGAGACGCTCCTCCTCAGGCTTAAATCGGCTGTCTTCGAACAGCCGATGCCTGTGCATCGGCTGTTCTTATTTTGTTGTTGTTTCTTATGCAAGTGCCATAAGAAACAACAACAGAATTTTACAATAAGCCTTAATTCAAGGCTTCTTTTCTGTGAAATGTAGCAGATGAATGTCGCTTTAATAGTGAATAAAGTATTAATCTTCAAAACGATCTCTTTCTGAATAGTGAAAAATCCATTCAGTATGCAAGACGTTTATCATCATTAAGAATTTTCTATAATTCTGTGGTGTGGCAATTTTTAAAGTCTGGTTTTATTCCATTTTTTGCAATAGTATATTGAATAGTTACCGATGTATAGTTATTAGTTTTGATTGATTTTATGCCTGAACTAAGGTATGAATTACCATTGACAATCCATGTTCTGTAGATTTTTGCTGACAAATTCAAAAGACCTGACTTGATGTCACAAGGGATGAACTAGATCACACATGCACAAGTACTGTTCAAGGAATGCAAGTTTGAATAGATGCCGAAGAACGAACTAATATTTTTTTATTCTATTCTTTTTAACAATATTTCGTTATAAACATATTATTCTTGAAAATTAATACGAAATTCTTTCTCAAACTTCGGCTGATTTATAATAATGATATAAGTCAATAAATTTGCATTTTAATATCTCAAAAAGTTTCACAGATATAATCATGAAATTTTGTATCTTTATAGGTGAGTGCAAGAAAACAATTTTACTTATTAATAATTTTTAGCTATGACAGCCCATACAAAAAACTAATTTGTGTAGCTTTTTATTATCACTCCCTTTATAGAAACCAAAGTATTTTCATTCATTTAAGTAACTTATTTGGTAATGATATATCTTCCTTTATATAATGTAAAGGACGTAAAGCTTCTATATAATGTCATTATTCCCAATTCAAAAATTTGCAACTTTTCTGCCCATATCATTTTTTCTTTTTCTTTATTAAGGGGAAGCTTTTCATAGAAAATAGGAGATATATCGTTCTTTATCTCTTAGCCATTTCCAAATAAAAGGCGCACGAACGATACTTCCCTATATAAATTCGTATTGTCTGAAGAATCACAGTTTAGCATGCATCATTTTCTTCCTCTTCTTTCATTATTTAAAATTATTTTGAACTGCAACAATGCGCTAAAGGAAATTTTGGATAAATTGTTCTGCAAAGTACTTTTAAACTGAATATTAAAACAATTTCGAACTTTGTTTATTGGAAGTTGACAAGTTCCCAATAAAAATTTAATTAATTTCAGATTTTTTTTGTTGTTGTTTTCTGTGTTTTAAAACAAAAGCAGCAAGGGAGAAGGATAATTTTATTTCTTACAAAAAATACAAGGGGTGTTCAAATGAAAAGGTACGAAACGACACTGTTATTATAAATGAAGATTGTTTTCAAAGTATACACCATAGGCCTGAGCACAATGATCCCATTGATTAACGAGCCGAAGGATTCCTTGTTTCCAGAATTCCTGTGACCGTGACGAGCGTCTTGAGTTCGCCGTCCTAGTTGAAGCGCTTCCCTTTCAGATGTTTTTTCAGGGAACCAAACAAATGAAAATCGCAGGGCGACATGTCCGGCTGTAGGGCGGATGTTCGAGCTGCTCCCACTTGAACTTGGCCAGTTCCGCGTGTGTGACCCTGGAAACGTGTGGATGCGCGTTATCATGGAGCAGAACCACACCCTCCGTGAGTAGCCCTGGTCTTTTGTTCTTGATGGACCTGCGTAGTCTTCGGAGTGACTCACAGTACACACAGGAGTTAATGGTTTTTTTGTGTGAATATCATCCTGTCTTCACATGCACTGCCACGTCAATTGGACGGCGCTCTTTATGAATGGTGGTGGTTAAAGGAGAGCCCGCTTCCTGAGAAGCTATCTCCTGTAGTGGCTAGAAGTGGCAGTAAAGTAACATGGCTTTACATGAAGGCCATTGCCTTTCTATGGTCCTTGGTGTTAAGTGGTTGAAGAAGAAATGAGGATAAGTCCTCTGAGGAAAAAATCGCATGGCAGGTGAGGGAGAGTGGGTGAGATCTCTCAGCCAATAGCAAAGCAGTCGGTCAAGGGAGTAAGAGAGGGTGAAGCATGGAGCATTTTGGTCTTGGAGAGGGTCCGGAAGCGGATAAACTATTGTACCTGGGAGACCAATCAGAAAGCTGGATTATTGCTGAGGGATGTCTTTGCTTTTGGAGGGACTTAGCCGATCAGCGCATTTAGGATAATCAACTGTTTCTCTTCTTTATTGTTTGTTTTCCTTGCAAGTTTAACTGCTTCTATTAAGGACGGTGCTCTTTATAAGAGCCTCTACTCTTATATACCATGCGCCCCCCCCCGCATGCTCCGATCTACGCCGAAGACTCCAATCGCATTTCTAGATGTCTCGCTATGTTCTCCCATAGCGGCATAGGCAAATATGTTAACGGTTGTTACGACGTTTCGTACCTTTTCATTTGAACACCCCTTGTACTAATAAAGATGTATCAAAAATAATTTTATTTTTAATATATAATTATGTGTAATTAATAAATAAATAGTAAGTAATTTTGATTATAATTTTTAAAGTTAATAATTTTAAAAATAATTAAGATAAATAACTTTAAAATAAATTTTGCAATTTTGAATGCAATATTTTAATACTTAATTTTGAATATATATCGAATAAAAAAATCTTAAAATAAACAATTTACCGTCCATTCTCAGATGCAGAAACCCTCTGCGCTTTTACGCATGCATGAGAAAGTGTTTATTCCCCCAAAGAAGGTTGAAATGAAACATAAGGTAGGAGATGTTTACAGACTATTCGCTGAATTAGGAGATGTAATCTTCGCGCATAATTCACAAAATTACCGAAAAAAGAAATCAATTTACAACAAAATAATTTAAAACAATTTTTATTTTGTGTGGGGATTCTAAGCATAGAATAAGGATTTAATAAACGACAGATTTCCGTACTTAAAATGGTTCAATTTACTTTTTACAAATAATAATAATCTTTTTAATTTTAAAAAAAACCTTTTTTTTATTTGATATTGAGTTTTTAATATTATTATATAAAATATTCTTAGTGCCACTTCTGAACGAGCATATTAACAATCAATATGAAAGTTTCGAATTATAATGAAAAAGGTATGAACCAACATTACAAGTTGGGAAAAGAAACGAAAAGAAAACACATCTAATGGAACGGAAATCACAGTCAAGGCCTCACAAAGAATTACAGAGATGCATCCACCTTACTGTGCATCATCCCTTTGAGAAGCAAAATCATCTAAAAGTGCTAATATCGGGATCCTAAAACGAACAATACATCTACCGTAAAAGTAAAAGATGATTTTGTGATTAAATATAGAGTACAGCACTGTAGTGCTCGAAAAAATGGCGAGTCTTAAAAATTATTTATTATTCAACCTTCATGGAAGACACAAAATATTTGTGCATTTAACTAACAAAAATAATTCAATTCGCAATTTTCAGTGTCGATTTCATATTATACAACAAGCTGGTATAATAAGATAAGACAAATGATATAGCAAGATTAGATGATCTTGTAATATGAATAAGCAACAAGCGCACGATTACACTTGAAAAATATTTATGACAAATAATAGCGTGTTTGCACTCTTAAGTCGACAAAACAGTTTAGTCGAGGTCAAATCGCGTACCACACAACCTATAAAAACTCTTTTAGAATAAATAAACTAATCGCGTGTACGCGCTTAACTTAAATATACAATATCACGATATTGAAGGACAAAGCAAATGGGGGCGGGGAGGGGATAGTAGAAAAAATATTAAATACGGTGTCTACATTTTTACAGTTATTAACGACGATTTTAGAAAATTTTTAACAATTTATATTCAATTAAAATTTTATTAATTTAATGATCAAATTTAATAAGCTAAATACTCGGTATCATTTTCAAATAATTATGGATGATAATGATGCTCACATTATTTTACCATTAATCCAAAATGAAGTTTTGTTTAACCTTATATTGATTAATTTATATTTAAATTTTTTTTTCAATATTTCTAACTAAAACTTTAATCGTATATTCTTTTTTGCTGTAATATGAATTACATACAATGCTATGTTAAATTTCTAGCAGAATGTTTTATAAAATTATTCAACGATACTTTTTTTTATTTCATAACATAAGAATTATTTACAATTATTTATGTTTCATATAATTCATTTCTTTCGAAATCGCCTTCTTTTGTTAAATTAGAAGTTTAAATCTGCTCTAAAAATCTTTTGAAATCTAAAAATTTAACTTTGATAACTTCCTAATCTTTGAAACAGTGGTTCCATCTATTGAAAAAAGTATAAGGTGCCTTATCCTTAGTCTGTATTTTATCCTTAGTCTGTTATTTATTATTAACGAAAAAGAAATTTATTTACAAAAGAAGAGCTGAAAAACAAAGTTGTCAACTTTTGCAATACTACCCAATGATAAACTGACTTGTGAAAAGTATTTGTTATTGAAGTTACAAGTTTACTTATTGAAGATATAAGATGCATTGTTTCTTCTATATTATGTTTTCTTCGCATTTTTTAATGACTTATGAATGTCATTTGTCAAATAACCTTCTCTTTGACCAAATATCTGTCATCGATATATTTCTTGCTTCATTTTTTTTCAGGTAACAACGTTGAAACAGAAAATCCAGGAATTAAATCACCTGCAGAAAGGTATGTTGAAAGCATTTTTTATATTTTTATGAAGTTAAAACTTTTCTTTTTTCTTTTGTATCTTAGTTTTCTTTTTTACTCTCTACCTCGATTTCTCAACAGCTGAAAATTCTTAGTAGATATGAAGAGTGTGTTTCAAGAAACTGACAAAAATAGTTTTCACCTGAAATATTGCACCCAGATGTATACTTTGGATTATAAAATTCCATTTGATAAATGGGTATTAATACACTTTAGCTTCTGCAATGGGTAGCAACGAAAAGTTTTAAAAGTTGATTTTCCTGGTGTAAAAGTGTTAATTAATGTAATAAAAAAATCTTACAATTATCTATGTGCACACTTTTGTCTGCCTGCTTGAGACAAACATAACTCAAAAGCGCTTTGAGCTAGACGATTGAAATTTGGTATACGGTCTTAACGCCAAATGTGCAGATTTCTGTCAAATTTTGAGTAAAATCTGTTCTGGGGAAATCGGTCTTCGAATATAAGTTAAAAACCTGTTTGAATATAAGATAACACAATAACTATAGAACAAATAGAGATAGATATATAAAATTTTGTACAGATATTTAACATCCGTAATGTAGACATCTGACAAATTTTGAGCCAAATTCAATTACAGGACGTCTGTCTATCAGACTGTACGGTTAGACAATTCACGTCAAAAGTTAATATTTCGTAACTATCGCACGCCACTTAATGCTCCCAGGCATTATAGAGTATGCAGTAAGATGCTCTCAGGCATGCAAGTTTATTATAGAGTATGCGATAAAATTTTTGGGAGATAACTCCCGCTGATTTAGGAAAGCTTTTATTGTCACTCACAGTATTGCGATCAAAGACTTTTATTTTCTTGTTCGGAATTGCGTTGCTTCTCTGAGATACTTAAATGTTGAATTTCTCAAGTTTCTCTTGCGTTTGAGTCAAAACCTTTTATTAAATCTAAATTTTGGCCAAATCATATGTAAACATGCGTTATTAGCAAATTTCATTCACGTTATGATGTAGTGGCAGGGAAATATTTGCATATGGCAGGGTTTTTCTTTAATTGAACTTTTGCATTTCTAAGACAAATGTTTCCAGCTACTCTTGTAATAAACTCTTGTTAATCCCCACCAACTCTTGTCAAACAAAATTTAGAAATAAATATGTCTTTAAATTTTGTAAATAAGAAACTTTGTATGTATATACATAAAAGGAAGGAACATCATTTACTAAATGACACTTTGACTGTAAGTGAACCTTGATTATACTTTTAAAACTTTTTATTGGCAATCTTCTTAGAAACTAAAATGTTTTCATATAACTGTCCACTTGAAATGAAATATTATAATTGGAAGAAAATATATTTCTTAGTGCAATATTTAAGAAAATAACGCATATTTCATTTTTGAGGACTCCCTATATATATATATATATATATATATATATATATATATATATATAATATAATACCTATGAAAATTAACAGTTTCTAATCAATTATACACTGATGGTAAAAAATAATAAAGCAACAACCATAAAAAAAAGTTTTTTTGCGTCAATTCTAATAAGTCTAATTTCATTACACAGAAATATCTAGATGTTTGACCCATTCTTTTGATGCATTTATGAATCTATATTCCTCATTTAGCGAGGACCCCAAATGATCGGTTCGTAGTTTTTATAAATGAATGCATTTATATAAAAGACTACAGAAACGAGTACATGAAAATCTACAAAGCCTCATAATTTACACTCATTGTTATTTCTTTATTATTAAAAATGTATGTAGTTTCATGTAAATTTTAATAAGAATAAACAGTTGAAAATGCAATCTGAAATTCAGCATAATTATTCGACTTGTAACAGTGGATGTTTAAAATTCTGATTTCAAAGATTTTACCAATAATTAAATAAAATTTTCGTTAGAATAATTTTTTGTTTAGAAAGAATTTGGTACCTTGTGATAATTGGTAAGTTGTTGATCGCGTAAAATCAAAGTAAGCAAATCTGTATTATTTAAAAGTATCCAAAAGGACCATGTTGAGGATTTAAGAAGAGTATCGAAATTCTTGTGAGGCATACAGACAACGAAGAAAAAGTCGGATACGTATAGACTTCTTCTTCTTGTGTATAGTCGACCACCACTGAACAAGGCAGTATCGACTGCTGTCTTTACCATAATCCATCCATGTTACTGACAAATTCTCCGAATTGGCATCCTCTTCGAAGCGGTTGGCCTTAAGCCACAGGTGGTCAATCTCTGACCTTCCTCCTCATCTTCCACTACATTTGCCATCCTGTTTTACGAGCAGCAGGTCAACACTTTGAGAAAACCTACTCAGAATTCTCTGTATTCCTCCAAATGTGCATCCCACAACAGAAGAAAGGCAAACACTTTTAAATTTTAAATTTTTGACGAAAAAAAATGTCAATTTTCAATATCGTGTCTTTCAGTATTTTAAGGTTTTTTTGGCATCATTAGCACGAACTAAAGTCATTATTTTCAACTTTTAGATTCTTTCTTAGTTCTGAGACTTCTATAAATTTGTTTAAATAATGATAAACAGTACTGTTTCCGCCACAGATGCATTTATTTTCCTGCATTCTTCCAAGCTTTGAAAATATGCGAGAAATGTCCCATGTACTGATATAATTTGGATTATCAATGGATGGTATTTTCTTATTTTTATTTCTGGGTTAGGAATAAAATCATAAGTTACTCTTCCTTTTTTTGGACATATACCATCTATCAAACCATTGTAGCTTAATTTTTCTCCTAATTCCCATTTTAAGACTCTATTTCATTTGAAAACTATTATATCAACTCTCTCTTTCTCCATATGTTCCAATTGGGGCCTTAACCCAATTCAATTCTATCCACTTGCGAATACGTATAGACTATTAGGAAATTTATTTGGTAAGGATTTCCGAAGGAAATAGATAATTAACGTCTGACCAGACTACAAGCGAGTTCGCAAAAGTAACTGGAGCTCCATTATCCAGATTTACTATGAGCGACAGATAGCATAAAAGAAGGATTGCTTGTAAGGAAATTCATGATTTGTGTCCATTATTTCGGATTGCGAAATATTTTTTGTTGAAATAGTACTAATATCTTGATTAGAGTATAATGAATTGATTCTGATTTGGATGGATCTTTACTGATAAGTTCCATTTTTTTTTTTCGAAGAATTCCAGTTTTGTGGTCGAGCGAAATATATCGTAAGCTTTGAAACATCCGAGAAAGACATTTTATGAAAACAGTTTGAGCGTGGTATGGGTAGACGTATATTGGACGGTAGTATTTATTTATACCAGTAAAGTTATGAATTCTGTCATATACAGAAAATAAATCCTTAATAATAGCATCAAGATGCTTATGGATGCAATCTGTAGTAACTTTCTCTTAATGGACAATAATGAGTATATTTGCCACGCTACAATGTCTGACTGATTTTCTTGACGACAAAGGAATCCAAAGAATACTGTATTCTACATATTCTCGGAGAAGGATATGTGTCATTTTACCCTCCATCCTTCAAGAGTGTCAAAATGCTGCTCATTTAGTTTCTTCATGCATTCTTGGTTTTCTGGGATTTGAGAAGTCACCGAACACCTTATTAATTTGTTTATGAATCTCAAAAGAAATTGTAGTATCAGCTTTTTCAAACTCCGCCTTATGTCCCATTTCCTCTGTTCTTACTTTAATTCTTTAACTTTATCTATTGATTTCTTACAGAAATGGATAATTCCGCATATAAGATACGTCAAGCATTATAAAATAAAGATCTAAATGCATGTTTCATATCCTTAGCTGTAAAATCATTAATACTTGCATGCGCGTTTTTATAAATGCTCTCTTAATTTTTTTCATCAATGTACAAATATCATCCAATTTCCGTTATATTTTTATGAAATGCTCTATGTATTTTCCTATATGTAGGATATCTTTTAAATCCTGCATGAAGGAGGATCATTCTTTATGTATAAATTATTCTTTCTTTTTTTAGAAATTGACCATCTTTAATGTAACATTCTTGAAATTTAAAATTTATAAGCTGGAAGTTGCTCGAAATTATATGCGTATTTACATGTCTTAAAAATTCATAACAAACGTGTACACAAAATATTTTTATTTGTGTATATGTGATTTCGATTACGATTTAAAAGGAAATTATTCTTATAACGAATATCAACTTTAATTTTAAAATGATGTCAAAACTGTTCAAGTAACAGTTTCCGAATTACCACTGGAAAACATAAAAATTATAAAATGTTAAAGCATCAGTATATTTTTCCAATCATGAACTTTAATCTGATATATTAACATAAAGGAGAATCGTGACAACTTAATGAAGTTGCATATTGTCGTTTCAGATCTTTATCTATCGTTCCGACTCCTGAGACAGATGAAAGTTTTTCCAATGATGTGCTGGAATTAAATCCTTCTTCGAACGAAATGAAATCCATCGCAGATGAAGAAAATCAGGTAATTATTTCTAAAAATCTTATAAAGAAGCAACTGACGACATATTGCTGTAATTTTTTGCAAAGGTATTATTTTTCTTTGTGAAGTCCTTTTAATGGAAAAGTAGGTAATGTTTCAGAATTTGCCCTGCATTGCCTGTCGATTTGTCCTACCGTAGTCTACATTTCAAATAGATGATACCCATATTTTAGTAATTAAAAATACAAGAAGCCGACATCTATTATAATATTTTCACTTTTTATGTTCAAAATTGATTAAAATTATTAATAAATCAATTAGTGAACTATATTTAAATAATGATAATTAACACAATCACAGGGTTGAATAAAAAAATTAAAATAGACCACTGGTCACTAAAAATAAAATTCTTAAATTATGCAAGATAGCAGCAATAGTTATAATTTTTAAATGTCTTTACAAATGCAAAATATAAATTTATACGAAAGCAGGCTTTCTTTTGATTACTTTGATTTTGATTGATTTTTTTTTACAATTTTGTTAAATACGCTTTTAATTTTTTTCCCCCATAAAGGAAATACTGAAACTTCCGAAAGAAACCCGTAATTAAATGTTTTGTCAGTTTATCAAAATTCATTATGAAGATAGGCAGGCAATTAGAATCAGATATGTAAATAAATAGAATGAATAAAGAATATCTGATGTAAGGAAGTTAGAGAATGGAAAAAGGAATCCCGAGACTTGTATCGCCTAAGGGCCCCTAGAGGGGGGCTTAATCTGATCCTGCCTTGGATCGTCCTCTGGGGCTATTATATTCCCCCATTTTGTCCTACTCCCCTATATGGCAAGGTTTCCACATATTATTTATCTAAAATTCTTCCTTTTAGTGCTGGATTACTTTGCTTTAGATAAGTTTTATTTAGTATCTTTTCAGTTATTTAAAAAAAAAAAAATCATTATCTTCATCCGAAATTCCCATTTATCTTCTCATCCAAATCCAATTGACTTTTCAGGACAGATTTAAAAGTACACTATGAAATAGTTGGGTGTCTGTTCTTTAGATGAATAATGATTTGTTTCGTCTGAATGGCTCATTGATTTTGATAAACTGTATTAGAAAAATCGAAACTTTATCTTAGAGACAATATGAAAGTAAAATGGAAAATTATCAACAACTACTAATTAAAGTTTCATTTAGCGGCTGTTATTACTTATTACTAATTTTCAGAAAGCTATTAATATTTTGATTTTATATTTTATTTTGTTGAACCTCGTCAATGCATTATTATTTCTTTACATTCTTTAAACATCAGTTCCTTTTTTTTAAGTTTGTTAGCTCTGAGTTCTGTAAGATTAATTATTTTTAACCCTAGTTCCAATTATCTTAAATTTGAATTCTTCAAGGGGCATAAAAAAATGCTCAATAATTTGGAAAAGACTGAAATTATGCGTGTATTTTATCCTGTCAAATATTATTATTATTAATTTTCTCTATGATAAAAAAAAAATTAAAGTTTTCATTTTGTAAGAAGTCGAAAACCAGTTTAATTCTGTCGATTTTGTTATTATTTCATTCGGCAACTATTTTAAATTACCTCGATTTGCAAGTTTGCTGGCGCCATCTATTGATAAAATAAAAAAATATTTTGGAAAGTATATTTTAAAATCGCAATAATTTGATTGCAATTAATGTTTTTTTCATCTGAATATTTTGTTAAAATATACAGATAATCTCAAATGGAGTGTCTTATTGATAAGTAAGTCGATAAATAAGACAATTTAAATTTAAGAAAATGTAATCGATATAATTGTCTGGACGCTAATGACGATTTTAGTGCTATTTCTTAACTAAATGCATGATTTTATTAAAAAAAATTTTCCACATAGCTTTGAGCATCTTGTTTTAGGAAAATTATAATAAAATTAAAGTTTAGGAAAAGAATGTTTAAGAAGAAAACAAAACTAAAATGTTTATCTTTTCGCAATTCTTGATAACAGGAAAATGAGCCATTTATTGGATAAATATATAGTTCGATTTAAACAATATTGTGCTATTTTAAAGCTTCTCCTCAATTTCAATGTAGTCAATGTTCGGTTCAGTTCAGTTCATCACGTATAAGAACAATATTAGAAATCACGCTAATGCAATATTGTAGTAAATTATATTTTATTTCCCTTTTACAATGAATCGCGCATTATTTCTCAAAACAAAATAAGAGAATCCATAATGAAATAAATATGGAAATAATCTTTGTTATAAAATAATTTCTGGTGGTTCAGATGTGAAAGAAAAATGTATGATAATTTCATGAAAAGACAAAATGTCTGTATAGATTAAGAAATATCAAACCCTAATTGCTATGAATATGGCTGATTAATTTATATTAATATTTAAGTAAATTTTGTTTGCGGCTGTATTCTTTTTAAAACTTATATTAACTTAAAAAATAATATAAAATTTTTGATTTTATTTACATCCAATTGATGTGCTAAAGTATTTGCTTATTACAAAAGGAAATTATACAAGGAAAAAAACCTTTGTATTAGAAGTTAAGAATTGTTCCCAATCAAAAAAATAAATACCCTATTTTATAAGTTTAGTATACGATCATGCGAAGAGCAGAAATGATTATAAATTATAAAAAGAATGCATCAGGAATTTTATATTATATATCCTTGAGGTTGCTAATCACATATTATGGATAAAACGAGACGATAAATAATTTTTTAGAATATCAGTTAATGAACTAAGTAACCTCTATTCAAATTAAGAATTCACAATGATTAGTAATTCTTTTCAATCTAATATTGAACTGAATTTAACTGGCAAATGTTCGATTTTATTTTAGAAATCATCTACAAGATTTTCTCTTATAGAATTTCTATGGAAGTCTGGTCTATTATCTTTTAACCTATTAGGAATTGCGAAAATACAGGAGTTACAAATCGCCGATTCAATGTATGAATCATCAGATTTAACAGACATGTGTAGATTTATGCAGTATATACGTAAGTGGAAGAAGAAAAAAAAAAGAATTGATCAGGCATAAGCTTGAAGCATTTTTACATCCTTCTAATACCTAAATGTGCGAATTTTTTCATGCCAGTGCAGTATTCATATTATATATTATCATTATAATTATATGCTTTAAGTATCATTCATACTCACAACATAATTAATTGCTGAACGTTCCGATTTTCTGACATTATATAACTGCATTTGAAATTGCAAATCATTTTCTTGTATTTTTGGTGGTGCCATCTGTTGATAACTAATAATACTAAAAATAATTATCTCTTATTATTGATGATAGTTCCGAAGATTGTTGATGGTTATAGAGAATGTTTTTACTCTTGAACATTTTAGGGTTGTGGTTATTTAACTCTCCGTTTTGGGAATCCTATACTAATGGTTATTACTGTTGCTATCGTACTCATGGTTTTATGTCTTTTTATTTCTAAATTAATCAGTGCTTAACTGAAACCTTTGACTATTAATATATTATTAACTCGAACATAATTATATGCTGCATTTAGAACTGTACTTTCAATTGTAAACCAACCTAATTTTAGAAATTTTATTTTAACTGGAAATATTCATTATTTTTATTATTTAAAATTTATTGCTCCAAAAGACCAACTTAAAATTCCGGAATTCCAAAAATGTCTCTCAAATAAATATATATATTCCAAATCTGCGCTTTTAAAAAATTTATTCCTGATCTAATTAAACTATCAAAGCATACGGTATTCATTTTATGAGTCTTTTTCATATTTACAGTGATTTTACATGAACTCCTCCAAATACGTTTTTTCTTTTACCCTCCACTGCCCCTTATCTAGAGCTATATTCGATCACAAAAATTAACAAAACAGAAGCATCTTTTTAAGATATACAACTCAATTACTAAAACCAATAAAATTGCTGGTATGTATCTTTCACATGTTTTAATACTTTTCAAAACAACTGGACCGAGTCAAATTGTTAACATTTTCATAAAGGTTATTGAATGCAGCTATCGGTTCTCTAATACGAACTCTCGGGTTACTAAACGAATAACAAACTTAAATTAGCTGCAAAGGAATAAGATACACAATGGCATATGTAGACAGAAAAAAAAAAAGATTCCTATAATTTTCGGTAATAAGATAAATGCATTCACACGTTCACTTGTCGACTGAGATTTTGATTCTCCCCTGCCTCTTATTTGATATTTTCATATAACCCGTAATGACATAAAGTTTCAAAATATCACTAGATGGTTATTTATTTATTTGTACATTTCTTAATTTTATTAGAAACAGAGGATTCTGCTTCATATCTCCACTTAAAGGAAACTTTTTGCTTATGATCCATGGTATATAACGTGTCTTTAAGGCATGATTTCTTTAATATTCTTATACATTTTATAATTTGTATGTTTCTTTCCTAGGCTCCTATTTCCATCGAAGAAGTTGCGAAAGACCTCTATGCCTCTGAGAAGGATGCTGATATTATAGAACTCGAAATGAGAGCCAGAGCTATCATATCTTTGCTCAAAGCCAAAGGTCAAAACTCGCCAGATTCAGATTCGAGAGACATCAGTGAAAACAAATAATTTGTGAAGATCTTCACGCAACTTTGTAAATTATATACTCTATAATAATCTTCATTGACAGTTGTGATTAATAAAAGTCTTTTATTCACACAATTTTTTTTAACTCATTTTGGTTTTTGTCCGTGAGGTTTCAAAAGAGAAAATTTCTGTTGATACTTTTGTTCCAAAAAGAATAGAAATATGTTATAATCTTTTAATCAATTACAATCATAACATTTTTATTTCTTATCTAATTATGAATGATTTTCTACTTTTCTTTCATAGATAAATTCATTCGATTCTTCAGATGGAAAACTAATCTCCTCTCATTTAAAAAACTCTTAAATGTGTCACCGCTTTTCTATGCTTTTACCCATTTACCTAGTTAAAATTGAATTTTCCCGGAATATTCACCTTTTCGTTGAAAACAAGATTTTAATTTAAGTTTTTAAAAAAATCTTGGATGTCTCTATGTAGAATATATTATCGCCTTTAAATTATTTTTAAAATATTTTTAACCATCCAGAATGTGAATTATGAGTTCTGAAAGTCACTCTACTACAATTTTTAATTTGGCACAGCTTGGCCAGTATTTGCCCTTGTGACATAAAAAAAAACAATCCACAATTTTTAAAATAAACATATTTTAATAATGCCAAATGACGATAAAGAGCGGAGACTAGTAGCAACCAAGTTATATTGACACAGAGGATAAAATCTTTTTTTTAATAGAATACCAAATTGATATAAAAAAAATGTTACACGGACATTTTAAAAGGACTGTCGAAACTAACCAAACCAGTTGATTGATGTAGACATAAAAAAGGGAGCTTAATCTTATGGAATTTAAGCTTTGTAAAACCGATGGGTCATTTAAATACATTTAAACCATTGTGAATTCTATAAAATCGCTCGTGAAAGGGTTGACATAGAATAGTGTAGCGTGAAAGAGATTATAAGATATATTCAGTGACTAATTTGTAAAATAAACGAAATTCTAGCAAAGGTAGAATGCTGACTAAAGAATTTTCAAGGGTTTTGGTTTACATTTGGCTTTCTAACACATGGCGATCATAGTAATCTCCAGAAGACTTGGTAATTTTTATGTTGGAATTATATTCAGTTAACATCTCATCTAAATCACAGCCTACCTTTTTCTTTTCTCCCCGGTAATCTTCAAGGTCTTATACTCTGTTGGGTAGACGGGTCATCGTGGAGTAGACCAAGTCTACCTTTTTTTAATCTACCTTTTTCTAAATAAATATGATATATTTAAGAACTAGATAAAATTCATTTTTTATTATTACATAGATGGCCATATAGCTCATATCAAACTATTAAGCAAGAAATATAAATATATGGCATTTTAGAAATCAATGGCAGCTCAGAAGCATATCTGTAGGGGAAAAAATTTATTTAAAAGAAAATGTCCATATACTTCGTTTTCGTTAACTGTAGCTTCTAATTTGAATATTATGAATATTGGACAATTTCATGTATCTCCGAACACTGTTCATAATTAATGAAGGCATAAGGATAAACATCTTTGTTTAACACTGGGTCTTTTAACCATTAAAGAATTAAATGAGAAATAGGCGAATATATACATTTTTTTTTTAAATTGAAAAAAGTGAAGAAAAAAAAAGCACACTCCCGATTATCCGCTGAATTGGGAGGTATATTAATCACGAATAATCCAAAAAAATTTACTCTTTAAGCTCACAAATTAACTCTGAAATGCTTTTGAATGAGTTTTATTTGTGGTAGGAACACACTCATGCACTTATGGCTTAACAAAAAGTAGGTTTCTGTATTTATAAAATTGCTAAATTATTATTATTATTTTAAATAATTCATTTGCAACTGTCAAAAACGCTTTCTTTATTGATAATTAAATGGGGTTTTTTTCTTTCACATTTTTAGTTCAGAAACTATGGACGATGGAGCATTTACTAATTTAAAATTTAAATAAGAAAAAAATGCACTCATAAATTAGAAAAATAAACGAACGATACACGTCAGATGCATCAAATGAGATATAATTTTACAATCCAAGATCTTTCTTCTATAAAGGAAAAATTAGCACATAAACTAATACTTTTATCGGAATGCTATAATTAAAAAAAAAAAAAAACGAATCGTAAAGACTCACAAAAATGAGAAGGAAACTGTCGCCACTTTCATAATTAGAGAGTTTAATTGCTCAAAAAGTGAGCTTTTGCTGAATTGTACTAAACATATGCTATAAAAATCGATTTGAATAATACCACAGAAATAAGGAATATTACAATAAATAGTTTTGATAAATGATATACAGTGTGTCACGAAAAAGGAATTAAACGCTTACTTCGCTAAATATTTTCAATCACGAAGTTTTATTTAATTTAGGCAATTATATGGAAATACTTAAAGTTCTGAAAAATTTGACAACAAAACTTTTTTTTAAATCCCCCCCTCCATAATATAAAAGTTTAAGTTAGTGAGATAATTATTTTCATTTATGTATGTATGCACGCACGAAGTTACAAACTTCTATCAATAAAATATACAAAGTTTTGACTGTTGTTAAATTTAGGACTTATCACAAATTTAGATGAAGGCATTTATTTCTGAGTTAAATACTGACTCAATATATATATATATATATATCATAGGTAAATTTTTGACTTGTAATACATCATGCAAACATCGTTACTTGCAAGAAATTTGTTAATCGCGCATATTATTGCTTATTTTGATTAGTCAACAGTTGTAAATTCGACTCTAGAAAAGTAAAGAGAATTTGAAAAACCGAACATTTAAAAGAAGTAATGCAACATCGAAAAAGAAAATCCTTTGGTCGCAATTTTGTACATGATATTACGCTTTCTTTCAATAATAAAGAAAGTTTGGAATTATTGAGGATTTTTGCTGTATATAATTGTTATGCTGGCTGAGCTGCAAAAAAAGTACTAACACATTTCCTTGCTTCCATTCTGAGAAACAAATAGATATACGTTATTCAAGTGAAGACAAAAATTGATATTTTACTTATTTTTAAAGTTAGCATCATGCTAATTATGAACAGTTCAATAAGAACAGCAAATTCTAAAAATGACAATGTGGAGAAAATTTAAACGTAATAAATGACAGCATGCTGCATTCACAGACTGTTACAAACAGATCAAGACCAATGTCTAGAATTTTGCAATTAGCCCCTATTTTAGGTAGAATCAAATCCTTCTTTCCTAAGAAATGTTAATTGGGCACACGAATGCTGCTTTAATCAAAGATCCATCAGTTGTCAAATAAATTGCATCAGAGAAAGAAACATCAGTTGTCAAAATAATTTTTGGAACCCCATATGTCCATTGTCAGTATCATCGGTGGAAATTTTCTATCAGTGGATTGTATGATATTTTCAAGAAACTCGTTGCTGAGTCTAATTTTGTACAACAGGACACTGAATGGTAGTTGGTATATTTAATTATTTTCGAACTGAATTAACATGGATGAGTTGTCTTTGGCAGCATGTGGTTACAATTAGTTCTCCTCCTCACCACATCAGCTGTAAGGCAATCGTTGAATGCAGAATTCCTAGAGAGAAGGATAAATCACAAATTGTTGAATTTCCTCCTAGATCTCTTGATTTTACACCTCTTTACTTTATTTATAGGGTCACTAATGTTCTTCTGTATATTAATCACTTCCTGTACAGTCAGTACATGACAATTCCATTAATGACGAAGCGGGAATTGAAACTTTCATGGGTTTTATTTTACACATATATGGACACGGACAATCTGAACTACCACACAAGCACAACAGAAAGACAAGAGAGAGTGTCTGGTAGGAAACAGATTTTTCCCTTTTATCCACCGGAGGGAATTAAAACTCTAACAATAGCAGGTCTTTGCAAATTAATTCCCGAAACATGTTTAGATATCATAAGTAAGCAATTGAATTGCGTACTCAAATATTATTTGAAGAATACAATTTCCGATAAGTGTTGAAGTTGCTCTATTTAAATAATATTTCAAGAATTTAATAAATGTATTATTTGATCATTTTTTAAAAATTTAATTTTAAAAGCTTTATTATTTTCTGATTCCGATCTTTTAATAACCTATTACGATATACATCCTTGAAATGCTGAACATCGAAAAATTCCAGTCCCACGTCTAAATTAATAACTTTTTCATTTAATATTTCAGTAAATTTTGGATATAGAACACTAACACCTTGTGTGCTTATGGATAAGTGTAAGAAAATACTTTACTAATTGATAATTTTTCACAATGGGAGACTTTATAAAAATTTAATTTTTGTAACTTTTTATTATTAACTTCTACAGAAGTTAAGCCTTCTACAGAACTTAACTTCTACAGAAGCCAAAGTTTTCCCAAACATTTAAGTTCCTTATTTGATGAAACTTTGCAAAACAGGAAGTATATATCTAATTGCAATGGGTAAGGAGATAAATACTTGTCTCAGTTTTTTGAGAGCACTGTTAATGTATTAGTGTATGTATTATTTGCCATTCTAAAATGACGGTTTTTATTAGTGAGCTTCTTTAAAAAAAATTCTATGAAATTTACACAGCATTACTTTCCTCCAAATTATTTTGACAGATTAAAAATTTTTGATAGTCAATAGCAATTGTTTGACAATTGCTACTCGAGGTCACTTTGTCAAGACAGAACAAAATAACCTCATTTAAGGGGAAATTGGATGTAAAACATTTATCTCAGAATTATGTATTGAGAAGCAAATTATTATTAAAAATTATTAAACTATTATTAAAATAAGTATCATAAATATTTAAGATTCTAATCGGCTTCTAATTTTATAATTTGTGAATTTCACCAATTAGAAAATTGGCTGAATTCACTAACTTTGCTTATTTTGAGGAAAATTACAAGATTTATTTTTTACAGATAAAATAAATTTCTTTAATCATTTAAGTGAAGGGTTGAAAAAGAGTTAGTTAATCTTAAGAGAGCATCAGTCAACAACTAAAAATTTCTCGAAAAAAATGAGTCTGAAAAGCATCGGAATATTAATCTTTACTTCGAAATTAATTTACGCAAATAAAACTGTAAATGCCTGTCACTGTAAAAATATGTCTTACCCATGTAAATGAATTCTTTTTTCTGTAAGGAGTCGTCTTCATATTAGGTTTACATGAAATTTTTTTTTAATATTAAAATTCAGTTCCGACTATATATCCAAATAGATATAAAATTGTTTGAATGCATATAACATTTTGTAATGTTGAGTAAATTATTTAAGAGTTGTAACTGAAATTTTGAATTTCTGATGCTAAATAAGTGTTCTCAATACATTAATATCAAGAAACAATGAATTGCCAATAATAATCATTATTTTACATTAGAATATTTCATAAAAATAATAGTTTTGCCTTTTCAAAAATATGAAAGCATATTTTGTTATTTTTCTTAATTTTTAAATTCATATTTTGAAACTTGTGAATAAAAGAACATACAATCTTTAAATACCAAACGAAGGAATTAGACCTAAATTTTATCTATTTCAATAAATGAATAGTTCTTTAAAATATCTAGCAACAATCAAAATAAATTTAGTATGGTTGACGCTTTGGGTCATATATATGGTGGTATGAGTATATATGATGATATGGTGGCAGAGAAGGATATATTTCAACTTTATAAAGATATACTTCTGGGGGGTAGGGAGTGGAGGGAAACCCAAGGCAACGGAATTGAACACAAATCATAAGACTTCCACAATTGTTTCAAATAAAAGGAGATTTTTTTTTTCTTTTTAAAATAAATTTAAAGATTGCGGGGGAGGAGGGGTATATACATGTAATGACAGATTCTACTCCACTTAAGCGGAGTAGAATTATGTTTCAAGCAATGTTTTGTTTGAATTACTAAAAAGACAAAAGGATCAGATTTCTACAATTGAAAAGCGAGTTGTAGAAATTTTTCACTTCTACTAAACAAAAAGGTGCAATAATAATAATAATAATAAAAAAACAGAAGTCTGTACAAACGAATACATAAGTACGTTAGTACATATTTTAATAGCATAGAGAATTAATTTTAATAGCATATGAAAGAATTAAACATCATGCAAAAAATTAAAAACTCATAGACATGTTTATTTTTGATATTCTTTCTTTGCTATAAAAACCGATTTTGGAACTTGGCTTTATATTTTATCATAAACAAAAAATAAATAAATAAACGAAGGTAATTTCTTTATTTCTTTTTTTTTTCTGGAATAACTGCGTAAAATGTATTTAAATACATCAAATTAATGCGATTAATCGACAAATAATGATTAGGAAAGGAATTAAAACGGCTTCTACTTTGCACTTTGTACTTTTGGAATGGCAGCAGACTTATTCTTATTTATAAATACAAAAGTCTTACGAAATGAACGGAGTGATTTTGTGATATTTGAGTTTTGATTTTTGTGAAACCGGCACAAGCTAAGAATCCGTTTAGGAGCATACGCCGGAAAACAAACCTAATTTATTAACAAAGATTAAAAAACAACAACAACATTAAAGTCAGTTGAAAGTTAATTTGAACGATTGGAATTCTAAAAGAAAATACAAAAAAATCTGCATTTCTTTTCTTTTCAATGTTTTCCGAAACTTCTTTTCATGCTTTATATTATTGTTTTTAAAACTTTTCTGTAATTTAAAAGAACTTATTGTAAAATCTTATGAGTTAAAATACCTCATAATAAATTTCTTGTTATATATCAATCGATGTTTTTCATATCAATATCAGTTGGTCCAAATAATTATGTAATTTTTATAAATTAAATGTTTAATCGAAGTTTGTATTCAACAGCAGTGTTTCTTATCAAATAATTACTTTTTTTTGTATTATAAGTTATATATATCGTATTTTAGAAAGAGAATATGTATTACATGCTCTTATTATTATGATTGTGCTTTTTATTTTTGTGCACCAGTATTATTTCTGATAGGGTTAGTAATTTATAACATTTTATTTCCATATTTTGAGTAATTATAAAGATTTAAATTTAATCTATATTTATTAGTTGAGTTCAGTTTTCCTAATAGTTGGTTTCAAATTAGGCATTGGATGCATTAATACTTCTTATATTATATATATATTTGAATAATGTACCTCTTATATTTATATATATTTGATTTAATAGAATGACTAGTTTCTTCTGATTGTCTCAGCAATACTTATTAAGTAAAATACAGATTTCTATCTGATTTCTTATTTACTGAACTGGAATGCAGCTTTCTGTAAAATATAATGTTATATTATAACAATTACAGCAACTACAAAAAGAGCTGTAAATTGATATTATCTTATGAGTGCTGATAAAAAAATTAATGTTTGATTCTAGTATTTTCAATATGTTATTTAGTAATAATATAGTAATGAAAGAAAAAAGTAAAAAAAAAAAAAAAAAAAGTAATGAAAGTAATTTATAAAATTAATATTTAGAAATCAAATGTAGCTCTCACTCTTATAATTTGTAATACAGCTGTTACTATAATTTTTTTAAATTGTTATCTATATTTCTACATTTCTTTCTAGGTAATTCAACTGAAGAATATTTCCATTTTCATAGAAAATAAATGAATGTTAGAAGGTGATATCATAGAAGTGCCAAGTGTAAGAATCATATTTATAAAGTGAGTAATGGCTACATTAGATTTTTGAAAAAAGTTAAGAATAACATTTTGAATGCTAAGAGTTTATATAAGTTTTTTTCAATAAACTAAGATTTTTTTTATTATACAGTTATGGTAGTTTTACTATTTTTAATATATATCAGGTGTCAAAAATTGTGTTTCTCAATCTGAAAGGATTTCTATATATCCCTGGGTACACTATAAAAAAATAGGAAAACAAAGGATCAATTTAATAAAATTTTCAAATCAAGATGGTTTTTGTCATTTTTTAACTTTTGCAAGTTGAAAAATCTATCATAAGGGTTCAATAGCAGTGTTGTTGCAACACTACAGATTCAAGACCCATAGCTTAAATAGTTGTTATTAAAATGTACTTAAGAGCTACTAAGGAAAAAAAAAAAAAAAAAAAAAATGAAAATATAGAGACTTTAAGAAGTATAAGGATGCCCTCATATTTTATTTAAAAAATGTTTTTCTGACACATATTGGAAATTAATGAAATATTTATGATTTTCTTGATGAAAACTGTTTCTTTATTTCTGAATCTTACTTTTCCTAGTTTCTTTCTTTCTTCCTTTTATTTATTATTTTTTTTAGTATAAACCCATCTTCAGATTATACCCTGTATGCAAAACTAATTTTAAACTGCTTTTAAAAACAGTTTAAATTTTTTAAGATCCTTGTCTTTGATAGCAATTTCTGCAGCTTTGATTACATCCTATATTTTTTTAGTAGTAAAAAAAAAAAAAAAAACTGATAAGAAATATTTTTTGTTTTATATACTTAAAAGATTTATGCACTGTTCTCATCTGTCATATAATAGAATCACAACTTTTTTTTTAAATCACTAGTTTTATGAAAAGGAAGCAGATGCTTTCTTAAATGTATTCTAAGTTTGTCATCTAAAAATCCTAGTTTAAAAAAAGTTTTTGTCCAACTTTAAACAAAATTACATGACAAATAAATAAATAAATACTGAAAGCTTATTCAGTATTAACTGTTAATTATAATATAAATGAATTATGAAATTACATAAATATTTCCCTATTAGAGTAATGTAATAGAAATAGAATTATTTCTGTTGATGGCATGCATTGAAAACAGCAGGAATGCCTTGCTTCTGCTGATCTATGATTTTCCCACTTTTTTTTGGGAATTCTCAACTTTTCCCAACACACACACATGAATGATCACAGGGTATGAAATTTATATAGTGGAGAGAAAGTAGATGTTCTTTCAGGCTTATTGCATGTCTCTGCATGCCCTATTTAGCAATCTGTCAAATTTGAGAAAAAGATTCATCAGAAGAAAAAAAATGAAGTCCCAGATTGAGATGTTGTTTGAGTCTTGCCAAAAAAAGTTCTATAAAAAAAAAGAATAAAAAAGTAATTTGTTTGAGTTATGTGACAAAGGTCTATTGACTTATAAAGAAATGTTTACTAAAGTATTTCACAATTATTACAAATGTATCTCTAAGGTATATTTCCAATGAAGTGCTCGCTTTTTCCTCATATTCGTTGTCTTTATATATATATATATATATTCTGGTGATATACTTCTTAAAATATCTTTGGGAATCATATGCTATTAATTTCTTATTTTTATAAACATTTCAAAATGAATATGAAAGCCAATTAAACTGTTGTTTTGATAATTCTTCCTCTGCATTGACTATTTATATACATATACTTACTTGCATATACTTTTTGCATGTTTTTCATTTAAGAGGTGACTTAAATAAACTGCTTAATGAAGTGCTTACAATAAAGTTATTAATGGTAAGCACTTCATTACATCTTACTTCTTTTGTTTATTATGACATAAGAGTGAATTAATGTATCATCAATCAATGTGAAAGATTTATTTTGATGCAAACATATGTATATGCATATAATATTCTACATATGCCTTATTTTAATATTTGTTGTCAATATTTAAAATTTTAAAGCACACATATTTAATACATATTATGATATGTGCACTTTACAGTTTTCAAATAATATTTTATCAAAGTTTTCTATCCCTTGACAGCTCTGAAAATCAACATTCTTTCTGCTAAGTATAGCAATTTCCCATGTTCAATTTTCCGAAGATCTCATATAATTCAATACTGCTGAACTTGTAGTTTGGGAACTTTTGTAGTAATCAAAAAAAGATATTTTCTGTCAATATTTATGTTTTGTGGGAAATAGAGAAATATTCATTTTGAGTAATAAAAAAAAAAGCTTATGTTATGAATTTTTCATTTGCACTTGAAATATATTGCCCATAAATAAATTAACCTCCATTGCATCTTCCATTTCTTGTTAAGCTTTTCATTCGAAAATATTTGTGAATTTGACTTAACTGCATGCCATTGACAAAGTTAAGACTTTACTGCATGTCATTGGTAAACACAGTCAATCGACTAGCGCAATATCATTGCTGATTAATTATTAGTTGCAATAAGCATGTCATCTTTTTCAATTAATTGCTAGGATGCAAGTTGATATAAAGGCATCAATTTTATATATACTGATAATATTTTGCTTTTGAACTCTCATGGATAAAAAATATAAACTATAATGCAACAAAACACAGATAAACAAAGCAGTTAAAATTTAAATAACCCTGAGGAAACATTGTAATCAAATTATAATCTCATGCATAGATAAATGGAATTTATGAAGCTTGATTTTAATACATTAGAACAATTCATACTTTTCTGTGCTTGCCAGTATAATTTAAATTGAATTTGAGAAAAGTTTGTTAGAAATGGTTTTTATATAACAATTGAATAAATCCTTCATCTTGACCTGTAAATCTTAAAATTATGCAGAAATTTCTCTTCAGGATTGACATGCTGGTTTAAAGACTATGGTCTTATTGACAATAAACAGTGTTAATTAAATCATTAGAAATCTTTATCAAATAATTAACGTTTTTGTGAAATTGGCTGAATTTGCAAATCATTTATACTATAGCAATTTTTTATGAAAAGTCAAATGAAAAATAAATAATTTTTATAACATTATAAATTTACTTTAGAGACTTTTTTTTAAAATCAGATTATACTGTAGGTATAAATTTTCTTCACCAATGTATTTAATATTTTCTTCATATTTTATTTGACTGAAATTTGTTTCATTAGATAACCAAAAAGACATGAAAACATGTTTATTGTGTTGTATTGAAAAAAGGAAGAAAAAAAAAAAATAATAATAACTCATTTGGAATGCCAAAGCATGTAATATTGAAATCTTGATTTCAAATTTTGAGAAACCTGATCAGTTAAAGTTTATATGCAAAATATTTAAAGTCTTAGGCACATAATCAATTATTGATACATGAATTTACAATTAGAATTTAATCCTTATACATAGTCATAAAAATTTTGCAGTTTTTATTAATCAAATGAATATTTTTACTTTTTAAGTAAGAATCTATAGAAATTAGTCTGTATATTTCAGAAAATAAGGTTATATCTCAAAACATATTTCATACATTTGAACATGCTTTATGAAAAATTATCTAGCAATTTTATTTTTGAACTATCTATTATATTTGAATTATATTTAACAATTCAGTAAAATGTTCTCTATAACTCTATTTTGGGATTTTAATGTACATTAAAAACATGTCAAACCATTTATAAATTATTTAAAACTTCTTTTGTATTTCATTGAAACATTTTTATAAAAACAAATTCATTATGTGAATTTGATTAAACATCTAAGAATTGAAAGACACTCAATTTTTTTTTATTTAAGTAATTGAATAATTTCCATTTATTATTTAATTACTTGAAAGTAATTATATGAGGCAATTGTTAAAAGATTTAAACTTAAGAAATCTAGTTTATATGGATTCATGCTTTACATTTCCACCACCTCTCCTTTACCAAATTGGAAGTGTTTGTTGGAGGGGATTGTTTTACAAGTATGGTTGTTTATATCTGCATGTTTACGAACAACAGTATTTTAGAAATAAAGTTAGCTAAATTATTATGTTTCTTTGTTTTAAAGCATGTGTGCATAATTACTAAAAATAGTGCAAGTTAAAGGGATGATGTTTTATATATTGTTCTGACTTCTGTGTTAAATTTTGGATTAAATTCTTGAAACAGAAGATGGTGTTTTATCTAACACATACTTCATTCCCCCCCCCTTATTCCATTGCTTGGTAAGCTTTTCATCATGAAAAGTCCTTAAAAAGTACTTAAATTTGAAAAACATATTTAAGCACCTCAAAAGTGCTTAATTTTCTCGAGAAGAAGATATTCCTTTTTATTTTCTCAGACGATGAATACAATAAATTGAAAACAGTCATAGATCTTTGAAGCATTCGGTGAAGGGATACAGGAGTTTCAACCCATGTTAAGATAATACTTAATGAACTTTTTTTCAACAATGGGCATTGGAATGGTTATTCCGAAAGAGCGAAATACGAAATATGCCAAACTGGTTGCAACTCGAAAAACATTTGAACTTCTTTTACAATTAGTGTTCTAAATAGTGAATAGTTTTTTATTTAGAAGTGGAAAGAGTTGCTCTAAAAGTGTATACATGAAAGAAATTTATAATATTTAACTGCTTTTATTCTTATTACCATGAAATATCATTACAAATTCAATCATCATTCTCATTAATATTTTGTTTCGAGTGATCTTTCGAACGACTACGAAAGGATCATTTACAGTACTATTATTTATTGCGATTGTAATTACGTTAGTTGACTGCGTAAAATTCATTGAGATGAAATTTTAATTTGAAGACTTAAGTTTTCAATAATTTTTTTTGTGTGCACTTATTTAAATATCCCCATTCCTTTTAAAATTATCATTTGTTGAACCAATCTTGGCAAATGTTAATTTTTATTAAAAAAAAAATTCTGTTAGGTCTGATATTTAAAATTTAAAAGAAATAAAAAACGTTTTTAGAAACCTTTATGATTTATATTATATCATTTTTAAAAGTTTTTTCTTTTCTTTTTGTAACTTTTACACAATTTTCTTTTGGTTTCACAGCGAAATTTTTCTTTCTCGGTATATGAAAATTTGCCTGAATAATATGGAGCGTCGCAGAAATAAGGGACGTGAAATATAGCGGGCAATTACTTTTTCGATGTTAGAGGCTCACTAAGGATGGATTTTGCAAAATTTTAATGTATTTCCCGCATAACATTAAGGAATATTATGGCACAAAATTTATTTTTACACCTTCTGAAAGGTGTTTCTATAATATTTTTTTGACACTTTTCTGTGAATTTGGTTGCCACTTGTTACTTCTCATTTACTTTGATGGCCTTGGAAGGCTTGCATTAATTGTGATAGCAATAGAAGGATTTTCCTATTAACAGCTTTCAAATCTGACCTTCTATAGTATTTTGATGGACATTTTCCTCTTTTAAAGCTTTAGAAAAATACTGACTATTTGCATTCCATGAATAAATTCTTACCACTCACTTTTGTAAACCCATTTTATAGAACGAAAGAAGCAAATTCATAGTGTACATATGTTTGGAATTCAATCCCAATAAAGAAACCCAATGCAAAAATCTGTTAGTGAACACAAAACTGAAAGTATTGTGTACAGCAGTTGTAAATTATCCTCCATAGAAAATTAAAGCTACCGACTCTTTCTTGAATATATTCAGCAACCCACATATATTATACACTAACAAAATTAAAGAACTGTCACGAAAAGCTAATGAAGCAAAGGATATTTCTCTCTCATAGCGAAATGCAGCAAAATTCGAAGGATGGGGGGGGGGAGGGAAGACGTATAATCTGAAATTTTCAATGAGAAATTTCTTTAAAAAACAAAATTAGTTGTAATAATAATGTTTCTCGACTTATTTACCTAATTAGCTGTAATAATACTGTTCTTGTTTCTATGTTTATTATTTCTATTTATATAAATATTTATATGAATAAAAAATGTCTTACATAATCAATTTTTTTTAATAAAAATAACATTAAAATAAAAGTTGTATGTATTAGTTAATTTAATTTGTCAAAATTATTAAGACATAGAAGTTATTTAATTATATTTTTTCTAATATTTTGTTTAAAAAAAATTAATTTAAATTTAAAATTATTCTGATAAAAATCTGTCAGCATTATCTAGTATTAATAAATTAAGTTTTCTGAACTATTATGTAACTGATTAATAATTTTTTTTTGCATAATCAGCATAAATTCTCTCCCCCCCCCCAAGTCTTGTGAAAATAATTTTATAAACTTGGTTTTGTCGAATTTACCAATTTGTATTTTTAATGTTTGTAACATATATTAATTCTATCCAATTTGCTGTTAATCCAAATTTTCAGATTTTTTTTTGTATTAATTATTGTTGAAGATAATGTTTCCAATTTAAATCAAAGATGAAGCTGGATTAAACGTCTAAATATCTATTAAAATTTAAAAAGTTGTTTTTTAATCAAAAATTAAAAAAAAAATTAAAAATAGATATTTTTTAAAATTTTTCTATAAAAACTAATTTATTATATGACAACAAAATCCTACGAGCAGAAAATTCTTACATATATTATGCATTCATGCAAGCACGAAAGTGCTTAATTTTTTTCGTTAAGGTGCTTAAAAGTGCTTAATTTTTGCATCCATTTCACACTACGCATTCTGTTATTGGAAGCCATGAAAAAAGAGTCATATACAAAAATATTTTTAAATCATGATTATTGCTATTAGAAAGCATTAAATACATTTTTAATATTATTATTTTTTTTATCTTCAAATTGTCATTGGTGCATATAAATAGGAGAATATAAAAGGGTAAATAAGAATGTGACATATATATATATATATATATATATATATATATATATATATATATTATATATATATATATATATATATATATATATATATATATATATGTAGTGACGAGCGCCTGTTGGCGAGCGCCATCTGCTGGTTGTTAGACGGAGTTGACGCTGGTTAGATGGAGGGGAGATCAGACGGATCTGGACGAGAGAAAAGACGTGGCAGATCAGACGGATCTGGACGAGAGTGAAGACGTGTCAGATCAGACGGATCTGGACGAAAGTAAAGACGAGACGTATTCGACGAAATCTACTGAATGTTCAATTCTTTATGTTAATGTATATATATCCTAAATGTCCTAATCGTCCTAAATGTAATTAAATGTGCGTTCTAAAATGGTAGTGATTTCTGAGTCCTACATATATATATATATATATATATATATATATACACCAATGTTTTTTGTAATTGTTTGTGATTCATTTTGAAAAGCATATCTAGGTGGAAACTGTAATTTTCTTAATGTATGATTTTGCTCTGATTGATGAAAGGAAATTTTTCTGTTATTTTTTAATGTTACATTTTAATTTTTATAGCCATATCAAGAATAATTTCCATTGTTGTCCGTGATAAATTATGATCTGAAACATTCTCATTAAATATTTGCTCTGGCAAAGAAAGGTATGTAATCTGTTTCCCTTGAAATAATTAAAAATTGATTACATCTTTTTTCATTAGTATTATCTAATGCAGTTTAAATGATTCACTGTTCCTTGATAACTTTCTTTCCTGTTCATTAAATAAGGAATATTTTTTACAAAATGTCACACAATTATGATTAAAATTTATATTGCATTCTTTACATTTCATCCAGATATATTTGATTACAAATTTTTAATATTAAGACAAATTTAATATTTCTACGTCATCTATATATTTTCAGCAGAGTTTCTGTAAGCCAAATAATTTTATTTTCTGTTTTAAAAGACAGTTACATCATCTCCTGATTTAGTTTCTTGCATGATGAATTGGACATTTTGAAATATGCTTAGAGTGATATACATGCTTTTAATAGATATATATACTTCTTTCTTGTATGCATTACAAACTCTAAACTGCTGAATAAAAGTAAAATTTATAAGATAAGAACCATTGAGCATCATAGATTAATGCTGAGAATATGAATAATCCTTTTTAGAAACCCAACATTTATCATATGACAGGTTAAAATTTTATAAATATATTTTTGCTTTTTAAAAAAAAATCTAATTTAGTAAAATAAAAGACATATTAAGTAGTTAATTTTTAACTTATATCACATTGAATTATTTTTATAAAAATGAATTCAGCAATGCATGCAAAATTGTATGCATTTAACTAAACATTTAAAAAATGAAAGACTCCCAAACTTTATTGAAAAATGAAATAATTTTTATTAAATATTTGACTGCTTTAATTTCTATTAAATGAATGGTGTGTGGTTTGTTAAGGGGTTCAGTTAAAAGGCTGAATTAATGTAACAGTTATTTATTAGCTGTTTTATGTTACATGCATACAATTTACATACAAAATTTTGAATAAATTTAAGATATAAGTAAGAGCACCAATCAATGAATGCAGTACATGCTGTCGCTAGATCTGAACTGCCTCATAGTGCTACAAGGCTACAGAGGGCATTGTCTCTGACATCATGATAGTCAATTACGGGTAGCATTACAAGATTGGCTAAAATTGTCCTTTGTTAAAGTAATGATATTGTTAAAAGTTTTGAAATTGAGACATCTGATTTCTATGGATTTGCAATTTAGATTGCCTTAAACTTGGAAGCAGGGCCAGTTTTAGAATATTCAACTCCCTGAACAAAATTATCGTAGCCCCCTCCTTCTATCATTATTAATAAAGTCAAAATACACATTTTTTTTTTCAGTGTAATATCTATTTAAAATACAGCTGAAGATAAAAATTTTATGGGGTTAAAAATGGTAAATGACAGGATGTTATTTCATGTCAAATTTGTTAGACCCTAAAAGATTAAGTTTAAAATAAGAAATTGTTAAAATTCATTTTATATTCCCGGCTTCTATACATTTCCTCAATATTCAGGATTAGAGTTTTGGGTAAAATACTTAATAGAATATATCTGCACTTATAATTTTTTTTAATGACCAAACTTAGTATAATGATTTAACTGTGCTTCGAAAACAATTCAAAAAGTATTACTACTTTATTATTTCACAATGGTTTACATATTAAAAACATTTTAACTGACGACACTTACTAGTACTTAGTCTTGATAAGGCCTTAATTTAAAAAGTGTGCACTCTTCTGTTGATATTGAATTTTTTTCAAATATTCTGAGAAGTATATATTATGAGTTGTTTCTTTTTCTCTGGAGAAAGTGGCTAATGTGCTTAAATTTCTGTCTCATCATTGACCATAAAAGAGTTTTAATCAAATTAATTTTTTAAAAAATGTCTTTCATTACCACCAACAGAATCAGCTCAATTAGCATGGTTAGCAAGATTATCAGCAAATCCATAAGTTTGGATAAAGATCTTCTTGTGTCTTTTTCTTATACAAATCTTAAAACATATATAACATTCATCAATATTAAAAAAAAAAAAGAAGTTTGAATGCACATTAATTTAAAATGTAATGCTTTTCTAATGATAACTGATTCAAATCCTATAGTTAAAATAAATTTAATATTGTTTGATCTGATCGTTGTTTTGTTGTGTTTATTTAAGTCTTTATACTAAACAGAAAATCCCAAATATCCATATATTTATTAAGCTATTAATTGCCTGCTCCTTCACAATTCTAACAAAGGTTTAAAAGAAATCGATTTTAAATTGATCTTCAGATGTGTGCAATGAATCGGGTGTCATAATCAAAATATTTCTTAATATATGGTATTCTTTTCAATTTTCTAAAACTGGATTCTATGTATAAAATGTTATATTTTGTTCATTTTTATTCATTCTGTGCAACACATTTTCTCAGTACTCTACCAAAAAAAAATGTTATTTTATTAAAATAAATTATTCATATATTTTTGTATTGATTTATATACAATATTGATATGAAACCATATTATATATATATATATATATATATATAGAATAAGAATAAGAGAAGATATATATATAAGAATAAGAGAAATTTGAAAATTAAATTTATGAAGTTGTTCAACAAAGATTTCAAGATGTATTGTAAGTTGAACTATTGTTTCATCCTCAGACAAATGAAATAAGTATATTGTGAATTTTCTTCAGTTTAAAATCAAATAGTTTTAACACTTGACATTTTTATTTCCCCACTCATATCAGTTTCTTTAAATTATATTACATAATCAGTGAAAATTTTATATTGAAATTTTGAGGTGGAGAAAAGATTATACAGTTTTCCTAATACTCCAAGCTCACAAATTGGCTTGACTGACAACTTTGCTATATTATGTAGCAGCAAGTTCAAACTATGACAATTGCAAAGAATGTAAAATGCCAGTGGATTTAATTCTGAAATTCTGCCATGAATGTCTTTCATAATTGCTCTGTTATTATACCCTTGTTCTTGCCAATGTATTGGCAATTGCTAGAATTGCTACTTTCTGTTAAATGCCAATAGAATTTGCAGAAACCTCCAGAAATGTAAATTTAAAGTTTACTTTTACTGTCACAAAAATTGATATATCTTATCGTTATATGCACTATTATCAAATGCACAATCAGCAGTAATGGAAAAATATTTAGCTCATGATATATTTCTTTTATCTTGATTTTGATTATCGTAGCTAAAAGTTGAATGAGCCCAATGAGCCCATTCATTATAATTTTCTTATAATATTATCAGTGGGCTCATTCAACTCATTTTATCCTTATATATAATTAAAACAATATGTTCTTGCATAATTGGATCAAATTTTACAGAATTAAATGAGTCAAATGTTTACTAATATAGTTTATTAGAGGACCTTCTGAAAACCTTGTTATATTTATTTGTTATTTTATTAATCTTAACATTTTTTTATGTTCATATTCTCAAATCATTAGAAATGGTTTTTATCTTAAGATTTTATTTATGTACATGTTTTTATTCCATTTGTTCTTTCCAATAAGTATAGGCAACTCAATAGACCACTTTCAAATTTTGGGTGGAAAAAAATGACCAGTTTAAGTTTATGTGCAAATATATAAAATCTTACACACACAATCAAACACAGGGATGTATTTATTTACAGTTATTACTTCATATATATTGCCATGAAAATCTTACAGTTTTTTATTACCATATTAATAGTTTTATTTTCCAACAAATAAAATCTGCTGTATATGTTTTAGAAAATAAGAATATATCTCAAACATATTTCATAATTGAAGTATACTTTATGAATAATTATTTGACAATTTTACTTTTGAAATATCTCTTATTTTAATTCTACTGAATAATTCAGTATAATATTTTCTATATCTCTATTTTGAGATATAAATGTACACTAAAAAACATGTCAAACTATTTATAAATTATTTAAAACTTCTTTTGTATTTTATTGAAATATTTTTATAAAAACAAATTCATCAATGCATATGAAATTGTGTGAAATTAATTAAATGTCTAAAATTGAAAGATGTTAAATTTTTTTATTTAAGTAATTGAATTTTTGGATTTACTTTTTAATTTCTTGAAAATTATTAAATTATGTTTTTTATTTAAGTAATTGAATATTTTGATTTACTGAAGTAATTAAACAATGTAATTGCTAAAAGATTTGAACTTAAGAAACTCAATTCATATAGATTCACATTTTGGATTTCCCTCCCTCTCCCATACGAAATTGGAAGAGTGTGTGTGTGTGGGGGGGGTTGCAAGTATGGGTGTTTGTATTTGCATATTTGTGAATACAATATTATAGAAATCCAGTTAGCTAAAGAATAATTTCCATTTGGTTTAAAGATTGTGTGCATAATTACTAAAAAATGGTTCAAGCTAAAGAAATAATATTATATATATTGTTCTGACTTCTAAACTCTGTATTGAATTTTGGACTAAATTCATCAAAAGGAAGATGAACATATATTTGAGTTCCTTCCTTATTGATAGCCATACAAAAAATGTATAATATTTACAAAGACCTTGTTAGAACACACATTTTGCTATTAATATATCTTTTTAATTTAGTCGTATGTTTTCAGATTGTCGCATATAAGGAAAATATAAAAAGATAAATAGAAAACAAAAATAGTAGAAAATATGAATAATTCTTTTTAGGAACCCAATATTTGTATTATAGCAGAACTGTAATTTGATCTATAGTGCATAAGCAAGATTCTTAAATCCTAGAAAACTCCTTCAATTTTATTTTACTGAATATAAAAGTATTTGATTTTTCTTTAACTCTGGAAAAGTCTTTAAAAATTAAGCAAGAGGTACATTCAATATTTTTTGGGAGAGAAAAGAAAACAATTTATGATTTGGTTTGAGAATTTCACAGAAAAAGAGCTTTGCTATACAAATGCCAATACAAATAAAAATACCAGTCTCTGCGTAGTTTTAAAGAAGGGAGAGTAAGGGGGGGGTTGCAGGATTACTATAACAACTGGTCAAGAATCTTCAACAGACCCAGCAGCTGAAGCTGCATTACGTGCCATTCATTTTATCTTTGCAATGCTTATATTAAGAATTGAAATAGCTTTTAAATCATCTATAGTTATTTTTCATATCCCCATTGTAAAGATATTTCTGATTAGTTCCAAGAAATGTTTACAATCAGCAAAATCGTAAAAGATAGAATTAAAATTTTCAGATAGTGGTAAATGTAGAAGAAATTTTCATTGAACCAAGAGATGGAAAAACAGCTTCTTAGAGAAATCAAAACAGCTTGATGTTACATTTTGAGAATTGTTGATTACAGCAAAATTTTGTGAATTATAAGCATCTTGAAGAAAAGATGCAAAAGATGCCTGATTTGAATATTAACATAGAAAAATTGTAGATAAATTTATTGCATTTTTATGTTTAAATTTACATTTTGTGATCCTTGAATTTTTTTAAAAAATTCATTTTTCCCCCTTGTATTATCAAAATTCCCATTCTTAATAAAGAATTCTTGCAGTAGGCAGTAATCCATACTTGTAATATTTATAACTTAGTATAGCTTATATAGTTTTAAAGAATACATTTTTAAAATTCTTTTTAAGTCAAACTTTAAATTTAAAATTAATTTTAAATAGTATTCTTTCTAGTGTTTCAGTTATATCGATTTACATAATATTACAATGTTCTTAATTTTTCTGTTTTAGAACTGCAAGTATTGTTAGATATTTTCATATGGTAATTCACCTAAATTGGGATTACATTGAGATATTTTATTTAACCTAAGTGTAGAAAGTGATTTTTGTCATTTAATCTCCTGTAGGGTTATAGAAAGTTTTATATACAATGGGACAGTTAATATCTTCGCATAGGTTTTAAATAAAGATAAAATAATGTTATTTTTTAATTCATGCATACTTAATGTGGATTCATGCACATTAAGTATGCACGAAATACATCACAAGCAATGATTTTTTTATATATTTGGTATTAGAAATGTCAACGATATCCATCATCATCATATACAATATATAAAAATACACAATAGAAATTATATGCTTAAACTTTATTTCATTGTGTTAAATGTGTTTGTCTTTTAATGCAAATTATTGATTTTTAGGTAATAGCATAATATTTACTATATAAATTATCACCATGTATATTTATTTATTTTAGTTTGGATATATACATTACCAGTATGCTTCTATCTTTCTATCTCTACTATTTGTCTGTCACCACATTTTGTTAATTCAGAGGAAGTGTAAGTAGTTTCAAATGGCTTATATTTCCCCTTAGTTCCTTAACAAATTTTCCTTGAAGACTATAAAAGCAGGATGATTTTATATATTCATACTTATTATATATATTAAAATGATTTATTTTTCTTTCTGCATGTCTCTATTTTGATTTTTGCTGCATTTTCATTTTTATATTTCTCTTTTAATTTCCCAAAAAATATTTTAAAAATTTACTTGCATTTATGCATTTATTTTTAAAAAATTTATTCACTAAATTAGGTTTATTTTAAAGATATGTTTGTTAGTTTATTTTTTAGCAACAGTTCTTGTTTGTTAGTTTATTTTTTGGCAACAGTTCTATTGATGCATTGCCAGGCAAATCTATTATGTATAAAGTACCATCTATAGATGCCAAAATTTAATTTTATATTTTATGTAAGTAGTATATATTCTATGAAAAAATACTATTAATAAAATGTTGTAAATGGAATAAAATGTGCAATGGTATTTTATAGAAGTTTAAGTAGTTTAATTATTTACATTTTAAATGTAGAAATGATACAATAAAAGAAAATAAAATTTTTATTTTGTCAGATTTCATTTTGATAAATATCACTCTAATGGCTAAATATCTAATCTGTAAACTTAAACAAAGAAACAGTTTTAACAAAGAAACCATCATATATTAATATGGATGAAAGAATTTATTTTTCCATTTCAGTGGAATGATGTTATTTTAAATTAAGAACTTTAACTATATTTGTTTACATTATTTGCATAAACAGTGGCCTTGGAAGCTTTATTTGCTTTTGATTCATTCCTTCTGTAAACAAATTATAATCAGCTGATATTATATTGTTCTAAATTGTATTTTTATTGCTGATGTCTTAGCAGTTTGTTTAAGATGTTTGTTCTCACTACCACCATTTAAGTCATACTTGTGATTCATACTTGCTATCTAATTAGATTGCCTTTTCTGTTATTTTAATTAAAAAAAGTAGTAAAAAAATACATAATCTGGTTAGATACAAGGTATGAATCACAGGTATAATTTATGGCAGTGAACATGTGGAAATTGTTCTAAAGGGTATATTGAAACTGCTAACTAATTTCTTGTTTTTTTTGTCAATACTAATTGCTAATGTAAATATTAAAGTCTCCAACTATGAAGAGCATACTCATATTTTTAAAATTAATGCATTTCACTATTTTTAAGATACATAATCTATGTAGCTTATTATTTGAGAGTTATTGATATGATGAAATTACCTAAAATATTTTGAATTATTAGAATCAAATAATGATTGTAGATTCCCCTATGTTTTGTTTGAACATGTACTTTTTAAAATGAAGTAAAAGATAAATAATAGAATATTTATGTTTAAAGTAGCAAATAGATTGGAAATGTTGTATTAAGATCATAGTTAGGTGTTTGAAAAGCAGAATTAATATATTTTATTTTAATCGCTGATTTTAATATACTTTAAAGTAAATGTGCATTAACATTTCTACCATGACATTTTATGATTAATGTTTAATTGTTTCTTACATAATTTATACGCATCATATCAAGATAAAAAGATCTTTTTTTCTTTTCTTCACATATTGTGTGTTCAACTTATGTTTTCTATAGATTATGTGGTTATTGTAATGTTTTTATTGTGTACGATGTAATTATTTATACTTTATTCTTCAGGTATACTCTTATTTATTATAACTTTCAGTTTTGCTGGAAAATGATTTTTGATAAATGCTAAAATTCTTTTTGATACTTTTCAATATTTATATTTTTAACAAATATTTTATATTACTGTAATCCATTCTAAATATTTTTTAATTTTCATTTATATGTATTTATTTTATTTTTCTGATTCCTTAAGGTATTAATATTTGTTATCTTAAAGAAAATTCCTGACCAGCTATTTAAAAAACTTTCATAACAAAATAGTTAGAGTAGAAATGTAGAAAAAGGATTTGGATGTAATAATGAAGAATGACCAGAAAGTAATCTTTTGGATGGTTAGTCAAAAATCACCATTGATCTTATTCTCCTTTTGTATAAAAAAGAGATACTAGCGCTTTTCTTTTTCAACATCATTTTTTTTTTCTGAGGATATTTTAGATTTTATGTAATCCATATTCAAAAGGTCAAAATAGGTTCAGTAGCATTTAAAAATCCTTACCTTTTAGTGAAATTTCCAATTCAGTTTGTAATTTTATTCATAAGTCATAATTGTTTTTGATTTCATTCTGATTATATTTCAGAATTGAGCAAATTAATTGAAAAGGAGAAAAGAGATTTGTTGATGTATAGATATTTTGCATGTGTTTCATTGTGTACAGATTTTTGTCGTATTCCAAATAAGCTTAGAAATTGAGGCTTTAATAGAACAACTTAAAATGTAAATTTAAAATATTTTAATGGCACATTGTTTTTGATACTTTTGTTTAAATTAAAAAAAAAAAGATTTGCAATGTATATTGATCTCTTGCATTTTCCTCTTCACTATACCAAATACTGGTTAAAAGTAAAATTTGAGAACTTTGCAAGATTTAAAAAAAAAATTTTCATTCAGCTTTATTGTGAATGTGTAGTTAGTATTCTTTTGTAGTTTGTGTAAATCATCTAGTATTAGTTATGCAGTAGCTAATATTAATAGCATTTGCATTGTGATCTCAGAAAAGGATAAATGCCAGGAAACAAATGCTTTTGGAAATGCCTGGTGACAGATCCGTGGAATAGATTTTGTTGTACTAATCTTTTCCTTGTGGTTTGTTTCCATGGCTATTGTTTTGAAGTGCTTTTTGGAATTATATCAAGAGATTTACAAGTAAGTTTCATTTTCTTACATTAAATACTTTCTTTTAACTTTTAAGCAGTTACTTTCCCTTTTTCCAATGCTTTTGTACATCAAGGTTGTTTTTGTTGAATGTTTTTACTTGTTTTTTGGTACTGAAGTAGCTTTAATTCTGAAAGAATTCGTTTTTTCAATTTATATTGTTATATTGAAATGTTAATTGACATATTAAATCTATTTTCAATAGAATTGCAATTTGCTACTTTTAGATAACAGAACTTTTTCAAATTATTAATTTTGGTTTTTGGATTTTTAGGAAATAAATGTCTTGATAACATATAATTTTTAAATAACACACTTGATCAAATATACATAAGATTATTATCATTATTACATGTTTAACCATTAGAATTTATATTTAGTAAAAGGCATTTATTAAAACAGTTCATTTAAAGAATTTTTTTTTCAGAATGAAATTATGCTAGAAAGTGAAAGTATAGACATATTTTAAAATTTAATTATGCAATACCCATCATTCCTATTTATTTTTACAGAAATTATCAAATTCAAACATTATCAAAGTTTAAAATTTTAAAGTGGTTTGTAAATTTTTAAAATCTTATTTTACTTTGTCTACAAATTAATTCCTCTTTGGACATTGTCATGAAAAAATTTATTATATTACAATTATTTTTATAATTTTTTTTAGTTAAGATCAAAATTTAGAATTATATTTATCAGAGATGTTTAGATTAAAAATTCTACTTCCCAGTATCCCTTCTTATTGCTATACTCATTCATTTCTGCAAGTAAATTTCGTGCTTCAATTATATAAGCCAAGATATTTAGATTGGATTAATTTTTTTTGGATAATTTAAATGTGATCTTGCGATGTTCATTTCTCTAAATTTTTTAAAAATATGGTATCCAAAGTTCTCTGATTATTGCTGTAGAAGGGTTCTAAAAATGAAGGAGTGGAAAGAAAATTTGCTTAGCAACCCTTTTTTATAAGTTACTTCGAATAATAATAAAAAAAAAAATATTGTAGATTATTCATATTTCCTAAAATGGAATTTAAGAGTAAATAATTAACAATTATGTGAAACATACATAAGAGTAAACATAAAGAGTAAACAATAACAAAAAATGTGAAACATACTAAATAAGTTTGTATGGAGCCTATTTATAATTTCTGCTTTTTTTTCCCTTAAAAAAATACAATTGATACAGATTAACACAACTTAAATACTTTAAACTCTATTGTTCAATTGCTTACAAATGAAGCATTGTATAATAATAATGTAAAACTATTCATGGTTATTGCTAATTTAATAAAATGAAACAAGTGCTCTTTTATTGAAATTATTATGTATTGAATAACTGAAATAGTGCACGAGTGTAATTATAACTTGCTATTATCTTTGCACTGATATTCCAATGTAAATTTTTCTCTTTCATGAAACTTAAGATTTTCTAATCTAAACAAAAGATTCACTAATTTTTTTTATTGCAGTTTTAAAGCTTATTATTTAATATATTCACAGCCCAATTCTTGTGAATGAATTTTATACAATAGATTTATGTAATTTCTTTAATGAATCTTGTAGTATAATGCATTTAGTTAAAATAGAAAGAAAAGGTGCAAAGTAATGGTGACATAAAAAATCAACAAGTAGATGCTGATATTAAAATGAGCTATATATTATAATGTATCACTATTCTAATAATTAAAATAAGATTTTAAACCTCCAATGTTCATCACAATCATTGGCTTAAAAGGTTTGATTTTTCTATGCATTTAGTTCCCCCCCCCAAGTTTTCATGCATTTTATTTTTAATAAACACTAACTAAAATACTAATATTTGTCGAATTGTACATAGAATAAGTACAGAAGTTTGAATTTCATGATTAAGATTTAAACTTTTAAATCTTTTTTTTTTAATCAAAATCTATGAAAATGAATTTTTTTTGTTTGTTTAATATTTACTAGATATTTTTGGATTCTTGCCAATGAGCCCCCAGTGACCAGGACCAAAATTATTGCTGAGGCAATGCTCATTAGATTTTATTTTTTTTAAAAAAGTGAAACATTAAATTTCACTTCAGTATTTATATTTTCATTTTTCAAATAGGTATTTTCCTAACTCTATGACTGCTACTGTATTTTGAGAGTGACTATTGACTAAGGATTCTAACATAAGAAAGGTGTTATCAAATGTGATATCTTCTCTAATATTATCAAAAACCAGAAATGAAATATAAAATTATAATGGTCGGTCCAAATGAAGATTGTCTCCCTCCCCCGAAAAATGATAGACTATAGATGCAGTCTCTTTCCTACATCTATTATTACAATCAAGTTTGGAGTAAAACTAAATAGAAATTTATTATGATACTCAAACTCTTGATTCTATTTAATATTTAACTCTTTACTGCCTACCGTATCAAATCAGTTTTCATATGAATAACAAATGCAATTTTCTTAAAAAAATTTTTTAGAATAGATTTTAGAATAGAAAAAAGAATATGAAACAATATAATTTAGAATAAAAATTTCTTTAAAAATAAATTTTTTTCAAAATTCTGTTTTGAGTTTGTGTGCTTTTCTGTTGTATGTAAACTATCTATGCCAGAAACATTTTTTATTTTGAAATTTAAACAAATCATGCATTGAAGAGATAAAAATTGTAGTTGTCTTCACAAGAATAGGAAGCACAGCCATAGGATTAAAAAATTACAAACATAGGAATTAAAGGGGAGGCATATTTCAAAATGGATAACAAGTCATTAAGGATATAGAATTAAGTTACTTGCATTATTTATGAACAATAATGAAAGTATGGGACTACAGATGAAACAGTTGATAGAAAAATGAAAGATGAAAAAAGTTTCTGGTGCAAAATTATTAAGAGATTCCTCGAATTTGATACTAACTTTCGCAGCATGCCTTTTCGCTTTATATGAAATTAGTTAGAGATTTGAACATGATAATAAGAGGAATTTTCTATGAATCATTGAGTGCTTGTTAAAATATGATGCTATGTTTTACAAATTGGTGCAGCATTTATGGAGGAAAAATATTTATGCCCAAAAAAAGCAAAATGATTTTATCAGAAAATTAAGTCACTCATTTTTTAATATTTTTGAAGGAATTTTAAAATACTTCAAATTTTTTTCATTTTTTTGATAGAATACAAAATGTCTTTAAAGTTGAGTGATTGAGAGATGTTTAAAAGATATTGAAAACTTGAGGAAAGCAAAAAAAAAAAAAAAAAAAAAAAAAAAAAAAATGCTACATTAAAAATTTTAAAGTTTAGAAAATAAAAGATTGATAAAAAAACACCTTGAAGATAAATTCATGAAATCTACTAATTATTATATGCATGCAAAAGGTTTGGATTTAACATTGGACCGAGAATATGATAATGTAGCAATAAAGCGTAGCACATACAATGTTGCATCTAACAATATATAATAGGAAATGACTCATATCCAAATTTTGTACAATCTCTATTGTAAATTTAATTTTAAAAGAAGCTATTGATGGGGGGGGGGAGAAACATAGAAATTTGCCAGTTTTTTAAACCGTTCAAAATGTATATTGTTATATAGTTTGCTGAGAAGGATTGAATACAGTGTATCGTACTTATCTTACTTAAAGAATTCTAAATTTATTTGGAGTTACTTAAAGAATAACTCATTGGATTTACTTAAAGAATCTTACTTAAAGTCCTAAAGTCATTTGGTTGAATTGACAGATATGATGCTCTGTAAAGTATGTATTAAAACATATGTTTGGTGATTTGATGAAATGTCTTCATTGCTTAGACCAGTGAGAAGGAAAGGATTGATAAAAGAACAGTTAGAAGAAGCAATCTCCTCTAACCTTTTACAAATATTTTTTTTAATAAAAATGTTAATCGACTTTCCCTAAACAAAACAGTGGACTTCGGGGACTCGTAAACGTCGGAGGGGTTAGACTTTTATTTCCAGAATCCCGCATATGAAAATTGTGTACTTCATAGCAAAGAAAGCAAATACAACCATAGCGAGCAGTAAGTATGAAATATCGATCTTTGGCGTGCATCACACGGGCGATTTTTGACGATTTTTTTTGGTAACTACTCGCAGGCAAGTACACAAATGCTAGAAAATCGAGTATATAATTTTCATGCCTCTTTTACTGACTGGATAGAAAAGAAAATTTGACATAGAATTACAATCATTGTCACAAGCTCATATACCAAATTTCATTTATTTAAGTTGAGTTTTTGAGTTATTGCATTTACATGCAGGCTAAAGTACCTTCTGACAGTCAGTCAATAATTTTTATAGATTTGGTTCCAAATTTGATACTTATCAAAATTTTTGACGTTAAATCTGTAATCCAAATTTTAGTATCTAGCTCTTTTCGTATTGTACTTGTGTTTACTTGTATTGGGCAACTGAACAAACAGACTTTCTCTGAATGACATTCAGCCAACATTTAATAGAAATCTACAAATTTGATCTGAAATCCGCATGCCAAATTTCATCTGTCCAGTTCGAAATGTTTTTGAGTTGTGCTCCCAGACAGACAAACATATGTTTTATGAACTCAAAGTGGTCTAAAAATGAAGAATTTATCCAAATTTCGAGTTCGAATTTTGTTCTCGATTATAATACATCCTCTTTGCATGTTTCGTATACGAGAGAGTAAAAGTAAAGACATTTGACTTGATCTTATGCTTAGTTATATAGCGTAAAGTTGTAACACTCCCGCATATCATTTTAAGCTGTTTACAATCAAAATTTGTGGATTTATTACTATCTGATGCTTAACTTAATGTTCACGATTGCCAAAAAAAAAAAAAAAAAAATATTTACAAGCATCAAATTGTAAGAGCTATTAAAACCATGTTATATTAATACCCTTACATATATTGTATTCATTGTGTAGAGAAATCAGATGGAGATTTCTGGAGTTAAAATTAATAAAAATTGTTTAATGTTTTTTTAATGAACCAATGGATGAATAATTAAGTTATAAAGAGAAATATTTATAATCGATGAATCATAAACACATTTAAAAGTATAAATCTTTTTTTTTCAAAAATTATTACAACTAGCTACATTCCAAATATGAACTATCATAACAGTTATATTGGGTAATCGAGTCCCATGACATTATAATAATGATAAAAGCGTTATTATTCAGTTAATCTATCTTCTGGCTTTCGTAGCGTTGTAAATTTCACAAATTTTTTACCCCTCATGTAAAGTACATAGATATTAAACAGAATAATTTAACTTTCAGCAAGGAAGAAAATCAGGCTATTAAATGTTTGATGAAACATTGAAAATTGTGCGAATTTTAATATAACAATGAAATCTGTTATTAAAAATAGAGAAAAAAAATTACCACTATTCCGGAAAAATGAATGCAACAATTAATTCAATTAATTTGTATCAAATTTCTAAGACGATATAAAAATTAAATTTATATAAAATATTTCCATAAATTATGTAGAAAATATACCAAACCTCCTTTAATATTTAATTAAAATTAAAAATCAGTTTTAGGTGCACCTTTCCAATCTTCCAAGACATGTCTATGCCAAATATGGTAACTGAGTGACACAGAGTGTGTCCGATAGTGTCAGCACACACACACACACTTACTAGCTGGTTACATCTGTATTATTTGAAAATAAAATTATTGTACATAAAGCTAAATGAAGTCACCCAGGGAGGTCAGATGTCTGGAAATACTAGAAAAAGGGGCCAAATGAAATTCCGCAGACAATCTTTAAGCTAAATGTCAAAGAGGACATAATGGAGACATTCATCAACTAGTGCTTTGAGAAATTAGAAAGTATCTTGGCCACCGTCCAATGACACAATTTAACAGTAAAAGATAGTTTTATAGAATTTCATGCAAACTGTCTTTCTGAAATTTTTTATTTGATAAAGGAATGGAACGTTTTAAGAAAATAGCAGACATTGCATTTAGATTGATAAAATAAAAAATAACTTTTTATCATTATTTCTTCTGTAAATTAGATTTTTAAAATTATGGGCGGAATGTGATTGATTTTACAGTTTTAAATTAATGGCTGATAAGTATTTCAGTAATTTTTTAATTGCCAATTTCAAATTAAAATCAAACATATTTATTAATTATTATTAAAAAAAGATAATGGAAATATGTCTTTTCTATTGTAGAAATATAGTACATATTCGACCTATTTGTTTTCACTACATATCTTTTGCCTATATTTTTTGTATTTAATTAATAATTTCTAACTTAAGTGCTGATTTTTAGTATGTATAGACTATCGTTAATGATTAATAAAGCTTACTTAACCGAACAAAAATTCTACACTCGAAGTTGAATAATAATTTGCTTTCTTGTCGGTAGATGGCGCTGTCATATCATAATCGAACAATTGTCCGTTTTCAGATGCAGTTCTTTTTAAACTAGGATAGCTCATAGACTGTAAAATATTACTTCATATGGAAATAATTAAAGTTCATGAAAATTTATGTAACTTACTTATTTTTAAAGCATTTTTTAACTGCAAATGTTTAAAATATAAAAAAAAAATAGATTTTGAATTATATGTAAGCGATTTAAAATCAATACAATTTAGGATATTGCAACTAAAAATTATTTTTTAATTATTTTATTTTTTGTTAATTAAGTAGTTTCAAAATAAAATAGAATATGATTTCACTTAAAATTTTAACTGTAAGTTGATTCTTCGATTACAATTTTTAATTCTACTTCAGCAAATATACCATTATGTGACATTAATCGAGTGTAAAAAGACAGTTTTAGAAAATAAGGGTTATTTAAAATTACACAAAAAAGAAACCATCTTTAAAAAGAAATCTTGTTCTGAAATATCATTAAGAAATTTTTAAATAGAAATTTGAAATATCATTGGCTTTCAATGACTGATGATTAGTAATAGTTTTGACATAGATTTATTGACTTATTTTTATGGGTGACTACAAAATTTAAAAAAAAATTGATTTAAAAAAAAAGTAGTAGCACGCTATTTTACTAAGATAATTTTGTTTCTTATGTCATTATGACAGTTTTTCTGGTTACAGTGAATTTTTTTTTTCTCTTCACTTATTAAAAAATTAAAGCAGATTTCAACTTTCAATGTATTTCCAAGGAAATTTTAGCCTGTAAAATATATTAAAATAAATATGCTTTTTTTAGCTCAAATTGTTTTTAATAATATGTTATATGCCTCATAGAAAGAAAATTTACCAATGAAATGAAAAATTTATTTTTTCAAAATAAAACATGTTATGTAATTTAACAATAAATTTCAATGATTATTTAGAAGAGTTTTTTTCCCTTCTTCAAAAAAACCCAGATTTTTGCATGGTTTGAAGGAATATATCTTTATAGTATCGTTTTATAATTTTCAGTATAATGCTTTGTAAATTGTGATATCGTGTGTAAAATTCATAATATTGTTTTTATCATTAAAATCATTTTTTAAAAAGAATATAGAAAATTTTTATATTTATTTTCATTAAAATTATTTCATGCAAAAATATGAATTATCTTTACATTAATTTATATTTATATTAAAATTATTTTAATAAATTGATTATTCTCGTTTCTTTAGATTATTTCTACTTTCTTTAAGCCTTTTTTTTAAGCTCGCATTCTTCCCATTAAAAATCACTTTCGAATTTTTTTATTTAGAATAATAAAGCTAAATCTAGTATTTTATATTTATTCTGAAAAGATTTTTACATGAATTCCATGTTTTAATAAAATAGTTGCTGAAACGAACGATAAGCCATGTTTATGTTAAAACAAATCCTTTGACATCTAATTTAACGTTCCATCTAAAATCGATCACAAATTCTGTAAGAACGAACAATATCTACCAGAGGAGGAATAAAAATGAATGCATTTTTAATAAAAGAACGATTCCTAGCTTTTTTCTGTAGTATTTTAAATGGGATTTTTCAAAAATATATTTGCCTCTGTATACATATAAACCTCCATTGTTTCTAATTATATTAAAAATTATTTTTGAATTTGTTCTATGAATAATAAAAATAATTATAAATATTATTTTTAGAGACCCAAGTTTTATTAAAATGTCATTTTTTTTCCTCTTGAAAACGATTAAATACTAAGTATATAAAAAGAACCGGAACATAAAATTTAGCTTTTTTTTTCAATATAGGTTATATTCATAAAAAGTATTATATAATAGAAAGAATACAGTTTGGAAAAAATATATATATAAATTTTTAGTTTTTTAGAGTAATGTTTGCTCATTCTTTTCATTATTAATGAATGGAATAAAAAAAAATATTACGTTAAAAAGTTTACTTTAATCATCTCTTTTTTAGTCGTCGCTTTTATCAATTCCCAAATGATAAAAAGAATGAAGAATTCTGAAACAAGTAGATAACAGTTTCATTGAAGATTATTTATTAAACTATTTGCGAGGCTCTACAATATTTAAACAGTTTTATATATTGGATAATAAAAATTAGCACGACTTTTTTTTCCAGTAATTTCTAACTCTCAGCGACTGTTATTGTTACAATTCTTTAAGACTATAATAGGTATTTACTAAATTACTTTCTTTTTTTAGTTTTCTTTAATTATTCGTTTTGATTAGAAAGAATAAATGATTAATTTATATTCTGATGAAATTTTAAAATGAAAGTTCTTTAACCTATTAAAGCGTTAATTAAAAGTAGCAGCAAAAAAGGCATTTATTTTTTTTCGTTTGTTTCTTTAATATGTTTTTACTTTAGTATGAAGGAAATTTAGAAAACTTCTGTTCATACGAAAATTTTTGGTATGAAATCATAAGTTTTTATTAATTAGCCATCAGCTGCTAGAAATAATGTGGATTCCCATTTCTTTTTACGAATAAAAATGATTTTGTGATTCCTGTGAATCTTAAATTTATGAAAGAAAAATTAACTAATCAGATCATCACGGACAACTCCCATCAATTAATGTAAATGGTAAAACATGACCAGAAATTTTATAATGTTGATTTACAAATAAGATTTCATGTGCGACATTGACATGTTGTGATTTTAATATATTAAACACATAGACTGTATATTTGTATTATAAAAAACTCCGATCAGTGGAGTGGAATTAGTACAGTTAAAATTTTCATTTCATTTCTTATTGTAACCAACGGGAGTGACCTCTCTAAAACTTTCTCACATACGTCACGTGATAAAGGTGTTATCCTTCCATCCCCCGCAAAAAATTGTGGATCTCGGGTTTCACAACATATGGCATTGACGTGCAATAGTTAGGAAATATTAACCTTTGACATCCTCAGCGAGGTTGTTTTTTTTGGTGATTAATCATTGATATGAGGTTAATAGTAACGGAAAATCTATTTCTTTTTCTTTAAAACCGTTTCTTTCAATCGATTGAAATTAAAATTTAACACAGACCTACACTTGTAATCACAATATCGACTATCAAATTTGATATATTTAAGTAATTACGTTTTGGAAGCATCGCATTAAGCACAGACTGACAGACATTCAACTCCTTGATAGATCTGGTATACAATTTGAAAGATATCTAGACTATAGATGCTAATTTTGTGCATCGAATTTTATCTATCAAGTTCTCTTTGTTTTTTAATTATCGTGTTAGCATATATTCGAACAGACAAACAGACTTTCTAGAAGAGGATATTACTTAAAATTTGATAGAAATCTACAATTTTGATATAAAGACTATATACAGAATTTCATCCATCTAGATCAAAGCGTGTTTGAGTTATCTTTGTCAAAGAAAGATGGACAGATAAATATTTTCCAAAGATATGATTTTCAAACTCAGGGAGGTCTAAAGTGTGGAGTTCGAATCTGGAACATCAATCGAATCAAAATCTGGAGTTCGAATTTTTTGACGATTAGAATACTTCCTGTATACTTCGTACACGAGAAAGTAAAAAAAGCATTTATGTTATTCGAAATTGGAAAGTATTAAGCCACGTTTTTAGTAAAAAGATACGACTAATAACTAATAAAATAGAAAAAAAGAGTTCTAAAATCTATATCTGAACCATCACGGTTCACGGCATATCAGATATTTTATACAAATAATCCAATGCATCAAGTACTTTTTACGTGTACAAATATTAAAGAATCAAAGATATTTCGAAACAATATAGGATCAATTCTTAAAGAAATATCAAATATTTAATAAGAGATTAATTTACTTGTGTTTGTGCTGGCGAAAATGTTGGTGTATTCTATTGGATATTTTCGAAAACAAATATTTTTGGAAGTGTTAATCCGTAGCAATAAAAAAAATGCTCTTCCTTTAATAATTATTGAATATGTAGACGCGTAACTAAATGAAAAGCGTGACGATTACGGAAGTAAATTCTTATTCTCAAAATGTCGATTCGATATATCCGAATCAATATTATATTAAAAGATGTCGACGCAAAGTTCTGAAATCTGAAATTAATCATTATTTTACAGATTGCTTGCTGTATATAATTATAAATAGTGTTGCAGACAAATTATTTCATTAAACTCAAACGAGTTCGTTTTATAGTGGGTGTATAGTGTAACACAGTCAACAACAGGCCTCAAATACAAATAACGATGTTTATTAAAACGAAGACAAGAATACACAAACGATAAATACACAGCCGAGGTGTACACAAGCAATACACAGGAGCACTTACAATAAATAGCAGTCCACAAGTAGTAATCGGTAGTAAGCAAACACAACAGCGCACAAAGCGGCTCAGCAGAAAGAGGGAATCTACGCAGCTATTCATTAAGGTCTCTCCAAACGTCTGCAATTCTTCACTGTCTCCTCCCTTTAGCTGTACTCAATTACCGACTCACTACTAGACAATTGGCTACTTTATACACGACCCGATGCTGCTTCAACACTTGCTTCCGAAACTGGGGGCACAGTACCAATTCTCAGTCCACTAATTGTTTGAGATCCACTCAGAGCTTGCGCTTCGCTGGACTGATCCAACTAATTCGTAGTTGACTCATTATGCGATTCACTTCGGCTTGGACGACCGGCCTTTTATAGTTTCCATAGCAGACAGAGAAGGTTCTCGAACAATCAATCATAACTCACCTCCTTAGCCGAAGTCGCCAAGTTTGTTGTCAAGCTAAGGGGTTATTGATCCAGCATCCGTTTAGTATCCGATAGAGCTGATTCTAAAATTGACTTTCCTACAATGAAACTAACTGTGCTGGGAAGTAACATTACAGATTCATATCAATAGTTTTCAACGCGAACTTGAAGTATTTCCGATTCATTGCATAATAAACTATCTATAATACATTAATTCGTTCGGATCAATGCAGTTTAAAAATTTTTCTGCAATGTTTTGCGAAAACACTTTCATTTCTTAATCTATACTTTAAAATCCAATGACTATTTATGCGAAAAGAAAGGAAAATTAATGCTATACGTCTTGGATATCGAAGCACTATCTAGTTAATACGGCTCTTGTATCACCACATTTTATATTATATTCTGATCCAGAAATCTTTTTTCTTTGCAAAGGTGAAATTCAATAAATATCGCTGCAAGCATTGAATGGTAAAATTTTATTCACGAAGTTCTGCAAAAATATATAATTTAGATAATAAATAATTTATAAGACAATACATCTTTCGTCTGAAGTAAAATGTGAATGATTTGTATAATTCTTTTTAACTTTTATTTCTTGATGAATTGAACAACAGAATTCCACTTATAAAAGAATTGAGAATACCTCATAATAGCGTTATCAGTTTAAACACTATATAGATGATCCGTTATTCTTATATGTATTAAAAGCTTGATAATTCAATATTTGAATCTCAACACGTTGTTAGCAATGTCCAAGTTAGATACAAGCTCAGAAAAGACATTTCACGGGAAAATATTAATTATAAAAGTAGTGTCAAATACTCTGTTTACCAATAAATATTTGGACACCCATACAAATGGGGACATCTGCGGTCCCGTCACGCTTTCTGAACTTAAATAGTGTAGGAAACAGCATTGGCACCAGTGCATGCAAGATACCACAAAAATCAGAGCAGTCTGACTTCGAGAAAAGCGTAATTGTCAGATGTCATAGAAGTGACCGATCCTTATGGGACACACCTAGTGAGTTAAATACTTCAAAATCGATAGTGGCCTTTGTGATTAAGAAGTTTGTGAATGGTGATTGTCGGAATGAGCTTCAACTCGAAAAATACACTAAACTAAGAGATAGAAACCAATGATTGCTGTCCAAAGAAACTCGTAAAAACCGCACCAATATATGTGAATATATGTATATTGGTGAAGTGAACTGAAATTTGAGAAAAATTCGCTTGTGGATTATGTGCTTGGTTTAGTTTAGTTATATTAACGTTGAGTCTTAAAGCGACACTAGAGCTATTTTTTGACGGACCTCGTAATTTTCAACCTCGGTCAGATAAGGAGGACGGTATCTCAGCTGGCATCCCCTCTCTAAACTTTCCCACCTCACCAGAGGGAATTATGTGCTTGGAAGAATCAAACAGGAATGCATATATTAAAAAACAGTTATGGCAATTTGGATGATTTGAAATAGCATATCTATGCCATAGTTTATTTTATAGCACTTCAAACGCAACAAAAATCTGATAAAAGGATGAGTACCCAAGCAGCAAGAGAAGTCGCTAAACGATTGGCCAAGCATCGCAGCCATCTGATATACGCCGCCCGTATTTTGCCAATGTCACCTTTGCATTGGCGCGACATCGGATTTTGACCATATTTTTTTCTGTCGCCTCTGAAGATCGCTTTTTCATCGGGGCGAACTCCTACGGCGACTTAGTGAAAAAGACCGGCTCAAAGCAATCGGCCCATAGTCGCCTCGATGTCGGGAAAGTTGCTTTTCCTAGGTGGCGCTATGCGAACATATTTTAGAAATTTCCCATGAATCACCTGGCGTGTATTGGATTTTGAAATTCAACCAGCAACGCATACTGTCATTTCAAGAAACTTGGTAAGTGTAAAGTTTTTATTATTATATATTTGTAAATAATATATTATTTATTCTAAATAGTGAATAAAAAAGATTATTTTTGTTGAAGCCGTTCGAATTCGTTGCTTACCTGAAACATGGAGTTGCACGTGATATTATTAGCGTTAGGCGTAAGCGACCATTATCATTTCTTTTCTTGTTTGTATTCTTTTCAAGTGATTTTATTTCCTATCTTTTTTTTTTGTGTGTCTGTTCTTAAATTGTTGCAGATATTTTTCCATTTCATTTACAATGCCTTTCCTTTTGTTAACAACAATTTCTAATGAAAAAAGTTTTTTAAAAAATATTAAATTGCGTTCTTATGTTTTGATTTTGCAATAACATTTGTGTTATTATTTTTATTTCGACATAAGGCTAAAAAAATAGATTAGCAGAATATATTTATTGTAAATTTCAAAAAAAAAAAAAAAAAAAAAAAAAATCTTTAAAACTTGCAATTATGTAGTTATATTTGAATACTCTTATGTGAATAGTTTATAATTATTTCATCTTTCATAAAATAGTAACATAAATTTTACACCCATTAGTTTATATTATTTTTCTCTATTGTCCTAAACATTATTATAATATTTGCCTATATAATTCATTATCAGATTGAAAACATTATCAAGTTTATGAAGTTCTATATATCTATTTTACTCCTTAATTACATATCTCCAATTGTCAACAAATATTTTATTTGTACTTTTAAAAGAAGTGAAAGCTCAATCATTATTCTAATTAAGGAATATGTTTTTTAGGTTCATCAAATCTGCAAAAAGAAGCTCTTTTGCTTGTTAATTACTCATCTCCAATTGTCAACAAATGTTTTATTTGTACTTTTAAATGAAGCGAAATCTCAATTACCATTATAATTGTTTTCTAGGTTCAGCAAAAAGGAAAAATGAAATGTATAATTTTTTATATGTAGCTGAAGATTCAGTTATACATATATATAATATTTATATAAATGTGTGTGGATTTTTAGAAATTTCAAACTCTTCAAGTATTACATAATAAATAAAGTTTAAATAAATTTTTTATAAATTACTTTGTGTCAATATTATTTATTCTTCTAAATTATAAGTCATAGTTTCAGGATTTTGCTTGAATGTATAAGTCATTACAGAAAATTCAGTAAAAAATTTCAAGTAAATTATTATTTTACTTTGTATTTCTAAAATATTATTTAATGAAGGTCTTTGTGAATAAATTGTTTTGCATAGTTGTTTTTCTTTTCTCCTAAAAATAAAGAGGGGAAAATAATAATTAAAAAAATATTTGTCTAAAGAAATTTTGTATAATTGAAAGTAGTGTTTACATTTTTAGGTATGGAGTTTTTGTGAAATATTCAGAGTTAATCATAGATCAAATTTGGTTCTTGTGCCATTAAACAAAACCAAACTAATCATAGATTTTTAAAAAAATTAGAAATTTGAAGTAAATTGTTAATTTGTGCTTTTAAAATGTTATCAATTGGACATTAGCTAACACTAACATTTGTAATGAGGTATAAAATTTCTACACCATAAAGTAATTTTGTAAGTTAATAATAAATAAGATTTCGCATAAGTGAAAGAAGTGTTGTATTTTTGTGCATGGAATTTTTGTGAAACATATTTTTCAAATATTCAGAGTTAATCATAGATCAAATTTGGTTATTTTGCCACAAATCTAAACCTCACTAAACATAAATTATGAAAATATTAGAAATTTGAAGTAAGTTATTAAATAAGAAGTAAGTTTGTGCTTGTAAATTGTTGTTTATTGAATATTAGCTAACACTAACATTTATAATGAGGTTTAAAATTAATGCAATATGAAGTAACTCTGTAAATTAATAGTAAATAAAATTTCCTATAATGGGAAGAAGTGTTCCATGATTGGGTATGGAATTTTTGTGAAATATTCAGTGTTAATCCTTAATTAAATTTGGTTCTTGTGCTACAAAACCAAACAACTAAATATAGATCAAGAAAATATTAGAAATTTGAAGTAAATTATTAATTTGTGCTTGTAAAATGTATGTTGGACATCAACCGACACTAACATTTATAATGTGTAAAGTTTCTACAACTTGAAGAAACTTTGCATGTTAATAGTAAATATAAGGAATTTTGTAGAATTGAAAGAAGTGCTGCATTTTTGTGTATGGAATTTTTGAGAAATATTCAGTGTTAATCAAAGATCAAATTTAATTCTTGTGCCATAAAACCAAACTAATCATAGATAATAAAAAAAAAATATTAGAAATTTGAAGTAAATTATTATTTTGTGCTTGTAAAATGTTATCTATTGGACATTAGCTAACACTAAAATTTATAATGAGGTATAAAATTTTTTCATGAAGTAATTTTGTAAAATCAATAGTAAATAGAATCAGTAAAATTGAAAGAAGCGTTACATTTTTGTATATGGAATTTTTATGAAACATATTTGTGAAATATTCGGGGTTTAACATTGATCAAATTTTGTTATTTTGCTACGAATCTAAACCTCACTAAACATAAATTATGAAAATATTAGAAATTTGAAGTAACTTATTAATTTGTGCTTGTAAAATATTTTCTATTGAAGAAACATATAATAGGAATTATATAATTTAGTGTTTTAAACTATTTTTAACCAATGCATTAAATTTTAGGGTGTTAAAATAGGAATTTGTGTTTTATTCATTATTCTTTAGGAATTATTTGTTTATTGCTCACATTAAGCAATATAAAAGTATGTATAGTAAAAAAAAAAAAAAATTTTTTTTTTAATAAGAATTATATATTTTTCTGTTTCGAATTTTTATAAAATAGCTTTTAAAAACAGATGATATAGGCAATATATATAATACATCTACTTTTAAATTTCTAATATCAGGTAAAATCATACTGATTAATTATATAATTGAAACTATGATTATGTTAACATTTCTTCCCATGCATTAAACAATGAAAATAAATAGGAAATATCAATGAAGGAAATAAATCTTATATGTAGATAGATGTTGAGGTGATCAAATTTAAAATTATTTCAGATAATTTTAACGTTTGTTTATTTTTTTTAAAGAGCAGTAAAAAAATGTCATTTAAACATTTTATAGGGTAAGATTGTGGTAAAATCTATGCTATAATAATAGTTAAAAAAAAGTTGGAAGAATTGTTAGAATGACATTTTCCATGAATTTTTATCGAAAACAAGTATTTTATGGAATTTTAAATTTATCAAAATAAATAACAAACACTACTATTAATAGGTAAAAAAGAAAAGTAAACTATTCAAAATATCTCGTATTTTCAGTCTTTTGACAAAAATTTTTAAGTATGATAGTTTTAAATATTATGACACTAGTTTCTAGAGTTTGAGAAAATTGAATAACCATTAAACTAATATTTCAATTTGACACCAGCAAGTGTTCAGAAATAAATTGCCTATTGATTGGCATTTGGTTGCCCATTGCTAAAATACATGGGGAAATGATTGGTATTGGGTCGCCCATTGCTAAAATACATGGGGAAATGATTGGTATTGGGTCGCCGATTGTTAAAACACATGGGGAAATGATTGGTATTGGGTCGCCGATTGTTAAAACACATGGGGAAATGATTGGTATTGGGTCGCCCATTGATAAAACAGGTCGCGAAATGCTTGGTATAACGTCGCCCGTGATAATAACAAGTCGCCAAAGGATCGGCAAATTCGTCGAAAACAAGTCGGGGCGACCATCGCGCGGCGTACCGCCGGGGGACATGACCAATGTCGGGGCGAGATCGCCTCCGATCTCGCCCCAATCTCGCTCGTTCCGTGGGGCGATACTTGGCCAATGGTTGGCCAACGATCTTTTGCTGCTTGGGTATCTACATATTGTCAACCACTTGCGATGCTCAAATTGGGCTTGATTATCCGGCAATAGTTACAGTTATATCAATTTTACTAGAAACAAATCGAAGCGTTTAAATATTATATTAATTTATTCGATTATTATTAAATTTTAGAGTATTCGAGAGCCAATGTTTTAGTATTGATTTGGTGTGGATATCTGCAAAATAGATGTCTGATCCGTGTAGCTTTAATCAGATTTTGAAATTATGGAACGTTTTAAAATGTAACTATATGTAGCTTAAAAAAGAATGCTATTTCACAAATAATACATGGAAAATGATTTATTTAATAACAAATAAATTTTCACTGACAAATCAAAATATTGATTTATTTAATCTAATAGTGAAAATGACAAAACTTCTTTTCCTATGCTTTTATTTTATTCATCTTTGTTAAAAATAATGATCCTAATAATTTCTACACAACAAACATAACAAAACTGACACTTCTTTCCAAGCTTAATTATTAATTTAACCTTATTTTTTTTATGTTCCTTGAATCAATAGAGATTTTAGAGACTTTTTTTTCTTAGTTTTTTCATTCTCGTTTTTTTTTTTTTCAGGACTCTTCCCGTGAAAGAAAATATTTAATATTTATGTTTTACACAGTTTTTTAAGCACATGTCCCTGCAGTGAAAGCATTTTTTTTTGGTTAGTTTTTCTTCAAGAGCAATGTTTTTAATATTCTTGTGTCGTTATGGAATAATTAATTTTTATGGGAGAAGCATTCAGGATTTGACACTATAGTTAAAAGGCACCATAAAAAACAACCCTTAAAAATAATCCGTGGAATAAACTTTGTGCTATAAAGGATGAATAAATTGCTGCTGAAAGTCCTATAAAAATGATTTTGACACTTCGCGTAGTGGTTGTAAAGATTTAACGGTGCCTAATGCTTGTAGAAATGGTTATGTTAAAACACATTTCTAATAAATATTATATAAAACATACATATATACATTATACTTCTTGAATTTGTTGTCAAGGAACATTATATAAAGTTTTCATGTTTTTAAGAATATGTGGATTTTTTTCTGTAACAATAAATTTATTATAAACTTCATTACATTATATGTTGTAATTTTTAAAAACAGCATTCTTAGTCACGAAACAGCTTTAATTATGTGAAAGAACATCGTGCCTTAATTCTTTCATAAAATCTTAAAAAGAAAAAAGAAAACAATTCGTATTTAATTCCAGCATTATATTAAAAAATTTGTATTAGTGACTAGGGCACTTCCGTTCGCCAACCCCGATGCTGGTCGATACTGTGCCCTATGTTCATCAGTTTTAGCCAGCAAATTTTTAATCGCCACTTTATTCGTTCAAAGTTGAAAGCTTAATCTTTCCATGATGATATCATACATTTACCGATCGGCCTATTTTCGATTCAAAACTCAAACCTCCACAATGAGAGCATTCTTTGCTCATATCTCCAATATCTAAATATAGATTCAAATTTTCACGTTTTGCCACCAACATAGCAGTTTCGCGATCAATTTTTCTTTTCAAATTACCAGATTCCTGCTTGATCTGTCTTTGCAATTTTTCTTCATCTTACACCGCTGAACGCCTCATTATTATTAAAAAAGCAATGCAGGGTCAACACATGTATTATTTAGATATTCAGATGATTGCTAGCCAAGAGACGAAAAATTTTCATTGCTCGAAAAAAGTAAACAAACCGGAAGGCTATTCATTAATGTTGCCAGAAACGATTGTTTAAAAACAGAATTAACAAGTAATAATTATTTTAAACACATTTGCTGTTAATATGGTGTTAATTAAAGCTTCACCTTCCCTATTTTAGCACTAACACTTAAATACTCACTAAGATGTAATAATAATTTTAATGAAATATTTCCAACAATACTGGCAAAACAAACCTTAAATGACATGTGTCTGGTGCCTTGCTAACTACCAAGCACGGTACGAATAAAACGCAATGTTTATTTTAATTTTTTTCTATAATAGATAGAAATATATTTTGTAGATTATGTTTTAAATTTCCTCTTGATTTAGAAAATGTACGAAAATTTTATATTAAAATTTTAAGAGAGGAAAAAAGAACTGCACAATTCAGAAGTTTGATCAAATAATTATAATTGAGGTACGCTTCCTTTCTCCCAAATTTCCACATGACATGGATTTGAGGTATTTTCATTAACATTTATTGAAATAAGAATTATCATCCAAGTGATTCACTCCTTTGATTTAATATTCAGAGGAATAGAGTTAGAGCGAATGCTTGTCTCAAAGTGAAATTAAAGCAACCAGCTTGTCACTGTTCTTATTGGTTGGCATATAAATTCATATAAATAAAATATGGGTAAAAGTGAATTTTAGTGGGCCCCTTGCTGCGCCAACAATGCCAAGTCGCCAATAAAGATGGCGGACAAATAAACAAACACTTCCGTGGAAAGAGTTACGGCTACCATTTCCCGCCATATAATTAGGACTTTTTACTGATAAGCATTGTTCTTTTTTCCAGACTACCCGGTCTCTTCCAGAAGAAACATCCTGCGGTTTCGCTAGCAGTGGGAGCGGGAACCTAGAAGCTTCGCTTGCACATTGAACATAAGGACTGTGTGGATAACAGAAACAGTGCATAACCAAAAGAAAAGAAAGAACGGAGAAAAAAGCAACCAGAACATTCTCCATACAAAATTTCAAACATCCTTTTCCCAACTTCATCAGCTCGTAAAAAAATATATTCTACTCACCCTTCATCCCTTCTGCCGGTTCGATATCAAACCATTCTCAATACAAAATTTCAAACAAGCATCCTTTCCTAACTTCATCAACTCGTAAATATATATAACTCGCCCTTCATCCATTCTGCCGGTTCGAAATACTGCCGACATAACAAATTATGAAGGGAACCAACCGTTAGAACACCAAAGAATTACGAGAACGGCGAAGAATTCCATTGCAGCTGTCTTTTAAAGTGAGAATGCAGACGATTTTTTAAAGCGCATACTGACAATTAAAAATTGCAAAAGAATAAATATTTTCTGTTCGCATTCACATTAAAAAAAAAAGAAAGAAAATAACTCTTAATTATAAGCTTAACTTTCTTTATTTAATAAACTTTTAATTACAATAAAGAACAAAATTAAAATCATTAATCGATATTTTTTTTTAATATTTTTAATTTAACATTTTTCATAATATAGTTGCAGTTCATGTACAACTCAACCATTGCAAAAAGTAGTAAACAAAATAGCATTAGGGTTGCTAGAAGAACGTTCCGATATGTTGCCATATTGGCGACAAACTCGGGGGTACACTATTCTTCACTTTTTCCAAAATATGTTGTATTAAATGGTCCTAAAATTGAATTTTATATTCTGTTTATTTTGTGCCAATTGATTATTAGAGTGGAGTCTTTCGCAATTTGAAGTTAGATGAGAAGAATGGCTTCTTATACAATAAGTTTCTTTTCAAATTTCTTCTATCATAAGAAATAAACTCTTGAAAAGTAAAAGAATTTAGATGCTAAGTAATGTCTGTTACAGAATCGTTAGCAGTCTGTTGAGAATTTGGCATTTGAATCTTACTTCAGTATAACGGAAATTCTTACTTTGAAAATAAAACAATTTTCCGCATAGTCTATAGAAGGTCCTTTATGATTCTAGGATTTTTTTTTTTGATGCAAAACGCACTCATAATCTGTCAAAGTAATTGACTTTATTTTTTCTTACTGAATGTGAAACAAGAATATTGATTTTAATAAAAAAAAGTAATCAACAAAGTGACTTTTATTTTCTCCATTTTTATAAAGTCATAATCTTCAGTAATTAAAAAAAAATCAATTAGAGAAATGAAGTATAACGCAATATAGCTTCCTTCGGCAATATAGAGAATTGAATAAATATTTTGGTACAGTTGCTTTTCCCTTTGATTTAATGGTTCAAAACTTGTTTGCAGATCTATAGTTTCGATATCAAGATAAATAAATCACAAGAAATTTTTAATATAATTTATTACTTTGAGTTGTTATAAATTATCTCATAGGAAATCAGTTTTCGTAGTTTTTGATATATTCGGCCAAAATTGACTGTGATCAGCAGCTTTGATTAAGGATCAGATATTAAAATCGACGAATGATAGTTTAATCTCTAATTTTATCCATTTAAGTCTTACATTCTTCTATTATCGTATATTTATGCACATGGACCTCCAAAAAAACTAGAAAGTGCATTTCGCAATTTTTTTTAATAGATATTTACAATTTGAGCGTAAAGATTGAATTCCAATTTCATCTGAAAAATTCATTTGTGTTTAATCTATAGCATTCATATATAAATAATTCTTTAAAAATTATGTAGCAAATTCAAGCAGATTTGAAATGTAGAGATTTGTCAATATTTACGCATATAAAAGAATTAAACAATGGCATGAAAAAGAAGGTATTTTGGCTTTTTTTAGAATCTTAAGCTGCTGAGATAATTAATAAAATAGTTAATTTTTGTTGAGGATTTTCTAAGTCTTCTACAGCGAATATTTTAAAGATGGTACGAATATTTCTTTATTCAAAAGAAGGCAAAACCTATCTACCTGATTTTTTCCTACATCTGCGTTTTCTATTTCTATTTTCTTGAACACTGATAACTTCTTTTTTTCTCTTGTAATTCCCCTTTTTTTTACTGAAACTTATTATCCTTTATTTTAAAGTGCAAAAAGAAGAAAGAAAATTAATTAAACAGCTGTAGGGTTTCCATCGAATATATTCCTTTTAAACATGAAAATTTAAATAAAAACCGCTCAAGCATTCTGCGTGTCATTTCAGCAGCAGATTAATTAAGTGAATATTTTACTCTATTTTAAAATCATCAGCTTTATAAATTTCAAATGTTTTTCTAAAATGAATATAAATTTCTGTTTTGAAGATGATAAATGAATACAAATTTAATAATGCTGCTCTTTCAAAATGCAGCTTATTTTATTCACGTCATCCATATCATCTAAATCCTTATACATTCGGGCAGGATAAATGTAACTCTAATATGCTTATCTTATTTTATCTCAACATTTCTAAAATTCAATGCATCACAAGACAGTTCTATTCAATGTTTTGACTTAGTTTAGTTTAGTTATATTAACGTCCCGTTTTTAAAGCAACATTAGGGTTATTTTGGGGTGGACCTCGTAATTTTGAACCGCTGTTAGATGACGAGGACGACACTTGAACTGGCACCTTCTTCCACACCACGCCAGTATAAGGACGTTTGGTCTCGATGGATTTAACATGCACTAGGCATGCTTATACGATGATTCTTCATTGGAATCAGGTTTGGAACCTGAAACTCTCCGGTTCCGAAGCCGAAATCTTACCACCTGGCTACAGCTGCCCCAATATTCTAATTTATCTAGTTTCCAGTACTATTTGCTCTGTGACTCATTTCTCTTGTTTGTACTCCACCAGAGTGACATATCGAGAAAGTGATTGAAAATTTGTCGCAGGGTAGCAGAGCACAGTACATAATTCGTTCACGAATCTTACACTTAATACGAACACTTATTAAAAGAAACAATTTTTTTATAAAGTTACATGTAAAATAGAACAATATGTCCCTTTACGAAAAAATGATCAAACAAATTTATAATAATGTAATTTACTATAAATTGTGTATAAATTATATTGGCTTATTTTCTTTACACAAGAAAATTGTCTTAAGACATTTGACTTTGAATACACCTCAAAATTTATCGAAAATGAGATACATCGTTATCGCTCAATTAATTTGTAGAAAGTATAGTTGTTACTTCATCAGAGTTATGCTCCTCAACATGCGATGTAGTAATTTCCCATGCTTTCAGCATCTCCCTTGTTTCACTGGAAGGTTTTTGGTTTGTTGAGTCTATTATTTCCTTGTGACCGAGTATTCTCCTCAGGTGTGTCCTCAGGTTATGTAGCCCCATAAGCTCTAAGGTCTGCTTGTTTCTCTATCTTGAACAGAGACAAAATCTCATCTATTAAGGTTCTACAGGCACTAGGATCAAATCCTTTGGAGTCGGATTTGACAACGCTATCCTAGTAGATATAAAGTAACGCTATCCTAGTAGATATAAACTTGTTCCTAGTAGATATAAAGGCTTTCTTCAAACAAGAGCTCTACACAGATTGGCACAAGTCTTCTCCGCTTGTTAAGCAAGTCACTTTTTTACGTTTTGTTTTGCTCATTAAGCGACATGTTCGTTAAGTGAGATTCGACCAGGGAACTTACAATCTGGTGATGAGGATCCGTTATATGAGAGCTACTTATTTAGCTTATTATCTATTTTTCTTAATGTTCAAGATAAACTAAAAATGACTGTCTTACGTGACCACTTGGTTGTTTCAGCAATATATATATTAGTTTCAAATCTGTAATGTTGCTTCTTAGCACGGTTAGTTCAATCACTGTAAAAGCCGTTTAATGATCAGCTCTGTTGGATGCTGATCAGATGCCGAATCAGTGATTCCCAAGGCTTGGCGACCATTTAGCGATTAGATGACTTTGGCTACAAAATAGAATATTCAATAATTTTGGCGACAGAGCCAATGGAAGATGAGATATGCTTGATTGTTCCAGAACCTTCTCTGCCCTACTCCGGGAACTATAAAAGACCAGTAGTCCAAGCCGAAGACAGTCGTGTATAGAGTCGTCGAGAGCTTTAGAGTCGCACTGCGAGTCAACGGCAGAATAGTTCTATCAGTCCAGCGAAGCGCCGGCGATGGCTGAATTGACCTGATTGCCTAATCCTGGAGTTTATTACAGAAGCAGCATCGAGTCGTGTGAGGAGTAATCAGTCGTGTAGTAGTGAGTCGCAGTTGGACACAGCTAAAGCGAAAAGTACTGTAAGGAGAACTGCAGGCGTTTAGAAAGACCATAGAGAGTAGCTACGTAGATTCTCACCTCCTGCTGAATTCTGTCCGGCCATTTTGTGTACTGTGATTGTTGTTAGCTACCGATTATAACTTGTGGACTGCTGTTTGTACTAAGTGTGCTGTTGTGTATATAATATATGCAGAATTTTATTTCGTCCTAACCTTACTTTATTCTGACGGAACGTTGCGGTTGTCAATGTATTTTCACAAAACATTACTATCCAATAACAAAGAACTTCAGCACACTACAGGTAATTCAAAATATCAAACAGAGACTAACAGTTAACTTGTACATAACTGATTATCACATAGTTATAAATATAGGAAGCTATATTTTAATTTATCTGTTTACCGGCAGGCCTCAGATCCATTGGAAATGCTTTAAAAGTTAAAAAAAAATCACGATACATATTATACGTATATTGTATCTTTTTTAGATTGGTTTGATGAAAAGTTACTTATGAAATTTCAAGGAGATAAGTACAGAAAAGATTTCTTCAATTGAAGAAATTTTATTGCATTCTTTAATTTTTTTGGTTTTCCCAAATAATTGGTCATATACTTTCTTTGATTTGCCAAAGTTCACATTCTTTAATGGAATGTTCAACCATTCCTATTGCCTTTCCACACAGACAGCATAATATTAACTGTTTATCAAAAGATATCCAAGTTTGAAAAAAAAATCAAGAGTTGTAACAGAAAAACGTCGAATTACAAACGTTCAATAGCATTTCCTTTAGAGAGGAAGTCTGCGTTTACTTGTTTTTCAAATAGTTATTTTTTACTGGTAAGTTTACCTGTTTTTCGAATACTTACTGAATTGAAGATAAATAATGCATTATTGAATGTTTGTGGTTTTTAATATTCATCAAAAATATGTGAGGAATTTTCACAAATCATTCATGGTTTGAGAAAGAACCACAAGTGATTTCACAAACTCATCTATAAAGAAATAAATCTATTTCCGACAAATACCTGAATCCACCTTTCAAAAATCAAACTTTTTCACTTTCTCATATATGTATTATACAGAAAGTATAGTAATCATCCAAGAAATTCGAACTCGAGATTTTGACGAATCTTTACTTTTTATAGTTCCCTGAGTTCGAAGAACACATTCTTTGGAAAATGTCCGTCTGTCTGTGACAAAGATATCTAAAAAAACCCCGCTTTAATTCAGATGGATGTAATTTGGTATACGGTCTTTATACCAAAATTGCAGATTTCTATCAAATTTTGAGCAATATTCGCTCAGAGGAATTTTGTCTGTCCGCTGTTCGAATTTAATTTAACATAACTACAAAACGGAGAGAGCGGATAGATAAAATTCAATACACATAATTAACATCTATCGTCTCGACACCATTCAAAAATTTAAGCCAAATCCAGCTAGGGATTGACCATCTGTCGGTTTGTACTTTCAGAAAAGTGCAAATAGGATTACTCAAAGACGCAATGACCTGAATATATAAAATTTGGTATGGGATTTTGTGATTGCCATTGGAGCTCTATGTCAAGTTTTTGTTTCAATCAGTTGGGAAAAACGCTTTCTAAAACAATAGTTCGATTTTTAGAAATTATTAACCTTATTCTAGAGATTAATCGCCAAATATCTCGCCAAGGATTACACGATAGATTCTGCAAAAATGATATATTCACGTCAAAGTTTAATCTATACTTATATATAAAACTCAATGTGTGTGTGTGTGTTGGCGCTCTACATAAAAGACCATTTGACCTACAGAACTACCAAATTTGGTACGTATATACCTTGGAGGTCGAGAATGTGCACCTGGGGCCCCTTTTTTTGAAATTTTAATTATTAATTAAAAACTAACTTTCCCGCCAAAAAAACATTTCTTTCCCCACCGCCAAATGAGTAAGGCTTCCGCATTTTTCCCCCAACAATAATGAGGCTTAGGCTTAACATTTTTCGGCCGATTATTTCAAACGATTCTGTTTATTTTCTTAATGTTTGTTGCATTTAAAATTAAACATTGTTAATTAATCGATCTCTCAGATTCATTCTGAAGTACTTTTGAATTAAAATAAAGCAGAATAAAGGAAATTAAAAATTTCTAATCTGCATAGCGTTACCCCAAAATTTCACACAAAAAAATCACACATTTTCGTTACCATAACTGGCGTTGAAAATCCACGCACGCGCATTATGTTCTGATTGTTTACATTTTTTTTCAACGGAAGCGGACCACAGAGAGGAGATCTCTTTCTCTGTGAAACGGACTTGATTTAAATTATTTTTAGATTAGCTGTATGCTTTTGTAATTAAATTGTATTTATGTTAGTTTAAGTTCATCGTTTTTTAAGTAATTTTTTTATCTGTTTTCGACCGATTATTTTAATCGATTCTGTTTATTTTCTTAGTGTTTGAAGCATTTAAAATTAAACATTGTTAATTAATAGACCTGCTCATGATGAATCTGAAAAAAATTTGTTGACAAATTCTTGAGATATTACATAAATTAAGAAAGATATTCTTTAGTGCCCATAAGATTTAAATGCTCAGTGACTCTGTTTTCAATAATCATATTACACAAAAAAATGCTTTGTTTCAGTAAAAAATATTATTATATTAATTGCAGATTAATCATTTCCACTTTAATTTTAAGCATAAATTCTACGGGAGTTAACAGAAAATTAGAGAGATACAGATTACGTTATGACTGAAGGCCTTTATAATATTATGAGTGAATTGAAATTTGAAGTTTTAAAATATTTTAATGAAGAAGCTATTAAAGTAGGAATTACATAAAATATTTATTAATTAAAATTTTAACGAGCATTAAGATTGACGAACCGGCTGGTCACCAAAGGCGGCTAGTATTTCATAATTATTATACACTAATGCTATGAAAGGCGTTCTCTGGGATAACACCTTCATCAAAAGAAAAATAATAGTTAGAAAAAAATGGATTAAATCAGAACGTTACATCTTTATTGCTGTAAGAGTTATGCAATAAAAACAGGCTCTAACAATCTAAAAAGAATTTAATACACAACCAATTACACAAAACACAATTACACACTTAGCCAATATTTATACTTACAAGCTTAACATAAGTAAATCTCGCGGTCGGCAGGTTTCACATGCTTACAGTCTTGCGGCTAGTATCGTACTGCCGCCGCACTTTTGATTGGCGAGGTGGTTGGCGCTTAGGTTGCGCACTGGCTTTATTTGACAGGTTTACTCTGCTAAATTACATAAAAAAATGTGTCTTTGAAAATTAAAAGCAAATATTTTTTTTTAAAGTTTAAATGCAGTACTAGTAACCGCTTTAATTTTCTCAACTAGTTACATTGAGAATTATTTTAAATATTTTTTTAAAATATTATATCCGATAAAAGATATAAAACATACAATGTTGAAACAATCACGTGCGATTGGTCACTTTCACCGTAATTGAACTTACGCTGTCCATTTTTTTCCTTGGAGGGTAAATAAGAGTTAAGTGCCTGGGAAAGGCTTCTTACAATCTCTTGATTGCAATCGCTCATCCGATGACAGCCTTTACAACGCGCCCACCATTAAGTGGAATGGATATGTCTGGGGGGCGCTAAAGAAGGTTAATTCTAACAGTCTAGTCTGTTTCCACCAGCACAAAAAGAACGTTTCAGCGCTAGGGGAATATTCGAATTTATTTATGGATAACTAGACAAAAGAAAGGTCTTCTGTTTGTATCTTTCGCTGTTTTGGTGTTTGGAATTTTAGGTCCTAATTTGATGAAATCAAAGATATGGAAGGTAGAGTGGGAGAAGGAGGATAGAAATGAGGATTGATGTATGTTTCGTTTAAAAAATACACATTAATAATGTTGTTTTCTTGCAGAAATTTTAACTCAAGACGCATATTTATTATGTTGTATATGAAAAAAATAAAGGAAAATGTTATCGCCGAAATGGATTATTTTGCTGAAGTTCTTGTTCAAACTTCCTTGATACCATCTTGTGTAAAAGAATTTAGTAGTATGAATTTGTTGTTAAGTCTAAAGTGGTGATTACACAAAAATCATAAAGCAATATCAAATTCTGGCCTTGATGTATTATTATAAACTTCTGTACAGTTTGAATCGATAAAATTGCTGAGTGAATATGAATTTAAATATAGATCTATATTCAAAACTCTACCTGAATGCTGCATCAAAACGTATACCAAGTGCAACAAGTATGCAACAAGTGCCGACATCTATTAATTCTAAATAGCCGCAGTTAGTAAATACTGAAATACTTAAACCTTGGAAGTTTTTTTTATTGACTATTGGTTCCTAATAAGTAAACAATATTTATAATTGACAATATTTACAAATATTTTTTAAAGGCTTGTAGCCACTCATATTGAAATATTATCATTAATTATTTCCTGACGACAATTTATGATTTATAAAAACAGCGCTCGATTTCATAAGATCAAAATCATCATCAAAAAAAGTTATTGTTCTGCTAATTTTTAAGTTAGATTTTCTTCTTTTTCTTTCAATTGTTTAGTTACTTCCCTAATAAAATATAGGGCAGAATATATTTATATTATATATTTAATTATGTTCTTGATTTTATTAAATTTCATATTTAATAAGTATAATTATTGAAAAATTAAGATGCTTTTCATTGTTTACAAAAATGATCATGCATCATGCTTTTTGTTCCAACTGAGACAGAGATAAGAAATTTTCCATTTTGACCTTTTGAATCCAGATTTCTGTCAACAAAGTCCCTGGATCCTTTATTTGTTGACATCTGATTTTCGAACCCACCCTCGTTAGTTTTTATCTCTCGATCGTTTGTTATTTTTATGATGCACGTGTGGTTTCAAACTGTAGTCATTGTCTTTACTATTAGTTTTAAAAATTTTAGTTCTAGTAATCTACAATCAAACTAGTGTTTTAAAATGTTGGCAAAATTTTGTTCCTAGATCTATTAGTTTTCCACGTGTTCTTTCTCTCCTTTCTCATGTGTCTCTCAATCTCTGACCACAAAAATGCAATATGTTCCTTTCTAACTCAAAAATAACGTTTTCGTTTCGGTTGTCTGAATGATGTAGATGCACTTGGCATAATATAAAATTTAATAATCAACGAAATTATTGAGCTGCCTCATGTTTTAAAGTATCTCACAAAATCAGTATCACACTACGCACAATCAGCTAAATAATTTATTTTATAGTTGAAAGTTCTCAATATTTTTTTGCACATATCACAAATTCTATTGCTTATGTAGAAGCGGGTGGATTTTTAATCATTACTTGTGCCATTATGTTTTTGCTAGAAATAAACTGTGGCAATAAAAGTTGTTCACCCAAAATGTTAGGAACCTTTTCTCACTGTTACAATGATTTATAAAAACGTTTTTGTAGGCCAAGATCTCAAATTTAATAACATAATTATTTATAGTTTCAAGGCCATATTGTGTGGCCGAGGAAAACCTTGAAGAGTTTGAAAACAATGCAGTCTGAAGTGATGTATCATATTTTGCTTGAATTTCAAGCGTGTGAGATTTGATAATGTTAAAATATTTTCTAGAATTTCCTTCCAATATCATTTTTTCCAAATCTAAATAATTGGATAAAATATTTAGTGGGCTCTTTATTTCGCCAAGAATGCCAACAATGTCAACAGTGTCGCCAATCAAAATGGCTGACCATATAAACAATACTGTAAAAAGTTATAATTACCCACCATTTTCTTTAAAATTATAAGATTTATTGATTGAAGAATACTCCTTTTTGAATCTTTATGGATCACAATTGTTGAATCTCTTTCGAATTCTGAAATAACGAACTTTGCAAACCAATCGCGTTGGTCTGTACTTCAAATAGTAAAATTCGAACCTCACTGTCTTCAATGTTTGAAGAAGTCACCAGGCATAATTTTTTACCTTAAGAAATATCCTACGGTTTCGCTAGCAGCGAAATCGGTAACCTAGTAGCTTCGCTAGCTCATTAAAATTAAGGATTCGGAAAATAATAAACATCACAAGGAAATATAAAAGATCTGTTTCTAGTAGAACAGATCTTTATCTGACTAGTTTTCTTCAGAAGAAATTTGAAGGAATAAATACAATTACTCAACTTATCTAATTCATTTGACCAGGGAACGATGTAGGAATTTCCGTAAAAAAACAGTGGAATTTTTTTAGTGATGCAAATGTTGTTCCGTTGACGCCATATACGTATATTTCGAAATGCAGTTATCAATTTCTCAAATACAAAATCACCTCATAATATTTATGATGATAACATATCTGATTATTGAACACTCAAAGACATATCGAATAATCATGGAAACCCATGAAAAGAACAACACATCGCAAAGAATTTCGTTAGAATGATAAGATTATATTAAAATAAAAAACTGTGAAATAAAGACAAACGATTTCAAAAATATTGACGAAATGTTTTTAGATTATTTTCTGTTCTGATAAAATTAGTAAACAGACGATTTTAATTAGAATAAAATATTTTGGGAAGAATTGCAAGAGGATAAATATTATCTGTTCATAATTCACTTTAAAAATAACACTGAATATTTTATTAAATTAATAATACTTTTAATAATAACGCGTAGTTTATTTAAATTCTTTATTGGAAAAATATATTTTGATTCTTTTTAATTTTTATATCTTACAAGTCTGCTATAGTAGAAGTACAACTCAAAAAGCCAAAAAAATTGTAAACAAATTAGTATTAGGGTTACTAGGAAAGTTATTCTGCTTGATTTTTTTGGGTTACCATATTGGCGACTAATTCGGATGTCCACTAAACTAGGATTCAACCGATAATGATTCCTCATTCCATGAACCCCAGTATCTTTAAAAACATTAAAAATATATTGAATATTTTCCACATAATTTTGCATTTTGCGAAATGCCTACAGCTGAATCTAACAACATCTCTGGCTCTGAATGTATACCTGCAAGAATTAAATCTCAACGGAATGGCATGGTTGCAATTTACAACTTATTTATCAAATCAAAAAATTTTGCAAAGATTATGACCAATTTCGCCAATACAAAAGTACTGACTCGTGTTGTAGATTTACACGTCCAGATAAATATTAAATTACTCTGTTTTTCAAAATCAGAAATTTTTAGATTATATTATGTTCAAGAAACAAATTGTCTTAGGCTCTTTAAGATAGGTCACTTCATCAAGTCTTCAATTAGGGAAAGTAATGACACAGTCTAAACAAGCACATTTATTAAAAAGTTAAGGTTTGCCCACTAAACAATATTAATAATTCAATATTTTTTATACATATATTTAAATTTATTTTATAAATCTATTTTAAAACCTTTCTAATAAAATATTTAATATCAATTCCAGATAATCTTTTAAAAATAGCCATTATAACTCGATTACTTGTTAAACATCTATGAATGGTTCATAATAAATTTTTTTCTTAGTATACAACTCTAGCACCAAATGTAAAAACTATTCATTTTCTACTAAATCACAATTTATATAATAATAGATACATTCAGTTATGAAACTATTAAATAAGACATCTAAGTATGAATTTCCTACGTACACCATCAACTTCTATAATTATTTCCTATCTCTCAAAAAATCTCCAAATATATTAATTACTTCTAAATCTCTAAACATACTTAATCTTCGTGTTAAATTTGGAAATTGACAATCACACACAAATCAGATTAGAACACCCCATTATTATTTCAAATTCCTATTTTTAAGTTTTTTTTTTATTCACAAGTTTTATTCTATTCTTGTATTTCACATATTACTAATTCTAGTATCTAAACACTATGCATTGGTTTAACATAAATTATGATTAAAAAAAAAGAATACACAAATTAATATTGAAATTTTCTGCAATATTGGTTTGCCAAATCAAATGCACTTACATTTTATTCTAGACAAAAAATATCAAATTTGTTTTACCTGTTATATTTTCTTGAAAAGATTGGTTTCTTTGAAGTATGTAGGTAAAGAAGTTACAAATTCTTCAACTAGGCGTGGAGACGTTGAATGGAAAAAGGGCCTGGCATCATGTTAGAGAAAAGTGTTGACTGCTGTGTTTTTAGATATTAGTTCTCCAACTCATCATCCCGAGAAAACTTGGAGGGAACAATGCAATTGCTCAAGTTCTCAAATAATACACAGGTGAGACGAAGAAATAGATCGAGTCATTTAGCAAGAAGATATGTCCTTTTTTCTATCCAATTACCTCAATCACATGCGATCGTTCGAGTTAAAGAAGTGGCACTATTTTTCAGTTGAAGGACATCTATTGAAAGACAGGTGTAAACAAGCTATTGAAATGTGTCAGTCGCTGAACCTTCATATATAGCCGACTCATTTTTTTAGGACAATTTGAAGGCAATTCTGCGATCCTACAACAGTGACATAGGTGGTGAGACATAGAAAAGGTTTAAGTCACATAGCAAGGGCATATGGAGGTCCTATGATCTCCATCAGATTGGCTCAACTACATGTGGTAGAAAGGCGAGAAACCAAGATGGGAGCATTCATGCACAACCCATTCTCCCACACTTGAGAGAAAAATCAAAGTTCTGTCACTTGAATGACCCAGGAGTTCACGTTGTCATTTCATCAGCCGACTGACAACAGTTCACATTTCTTTTTCCACTCAAGAAGCTTTCGTAGTTTCTTCATCTCTTTCATCAATCAATCCTTATACCTCTCCCTCGTTTTAAAAAATGCATATAACTTATTTTAAACATCAATAATACATTAATTCAGGCTTAACTTAACTGTTGGATCGAGGAACAAAATATGGGCAACATTTGAATTGATTACGGATTGCCAGAACTATAATTTTAAGAACCTGTTACTAAACACAAAAATTGAAAGCAGGAGCCCCACGTGAAACTAAGGGTAAAGAGATCAAACCTAATAAAAGTGGCTCCTAACAATAATCGTCAACCGTCAAATGATCCCACGATCTGGGTTCGAAAGATCAGCAACGGATTTTTCTCTCAGTAGAAGTAGTCTGACACCTGTTAGAGGGACAAAAAGCAAAATTTTTTAAAAAATAAATAATGAAAAGCATTTCGAATTTCTAGCAGCATTTTTTCATTAATAATTATTTCCAATGGAATTTAAAAATTAATAATACAAAAAATGACTAAATATGTAATAAAAATGATGATGTCGTGTCCGCGTTACCACGGAAAGGGAGTGCAGTAGCTTGCTTCAGAGGGTAAACACCATTGAGCACCCGAGGGCAGAAGTCTGACTTCTAGCTCATATGAAGATGAAACTCACACATTCGCTTGCACAACACTTTTTTACAGGGGTCGGGCACATTCACACACCTCACAGATAGAGCACAGATGAAGAACAACCATGCCCGAACCAGGATTTGAACCCGGGACGCCCAGATCACGGGGAAGATGCGTTACCTCTATGCAAGGACGCCGGCTGTAATAAAAATATATCCCGAATTAAAATTTATTCGGAATTGATTAATGAAAGAAAAAAAAATCTTGCTGGAAAAAAAATAAATAAAAACAGCTGAACAAGACATTTCTTTTCAGACAATTTTTGTTATGCAAAAGAATTTGAACAAAATTACAGAATAGTAGTTATTTTAATCAATCACAAATTTATCCACATGACAATTAATTTTTTTTATTTATCTACGAGTTTCCCTACTCGTTGGAGGGAGATACTGTTTTACGTTTATTTTTGTCGCCAAATGCAAAGCCATATCTCCAGAAGGCCACCGGGGCCTGGGATCATTAAAGTAGTCTCTCTTTATACATCCATATCTTATATTTTACAGTTTTCGTGCTTTCTGGACCATCAGACAGACCTATTTAGTGGTACCACTACACTCCAATTCAAATAGATTCAAAATTTGATAGGAACCTACAAATTTAGAGTAAACATCACATATTGAATTCGACTCGCTCAGAGCGATTTTGATTCGAATAGACTCATAATTATGAAAACGTATTTTAATTATAATATTTGAAGATGAACCAGCCGATAGACATAATTCCGTGTTTTATAGACTCAGAGAGGTTTCAACTTAGGATTCAACCAAATTTCAATTCAGTATTAGATTTTCGTATACCAGAAAGTAAAAATTAGGAATTATTGTTCACCTGAACCAATAATCTAATGAACCTTCAACTAACATTCCCATATGTTCAGTTTAGGTGAATCAATTCTGAATCAGTACTGCGGTTTTTTACCGCCACTGAGGAATTTAATTATTGGATTTCAACGATAGTGTTTATAATAATAATATTTGGCAGTAATATTTTATAACGCATTTGCATAAATATACGGAATCATTTCCTTTTTAATCTTTAAAACTCTTTTCACATCCAAAATATTATATGATGCTTATAATCCTTTGTTGATCGCATTGGCTGGTTAAATTTTTTAAAAGATGATGTAATTACTTTGATTAGCAATCAAGATTAGTAATTGTGATCTCAATAAAGGTCTATCTGTACTGTCTGAATTAAAAAATTAATTTTATGTGTTTTAAGCTTAAACTATGCATGCAACTTAATGTCCCTCGAGTAAAGCCAGTTAAAAGTTAAAAAAAAGTTAAAAATGGGAATAAGTATAAAATATATAAATTTAAAACGGAATTGGAAAGACTAGAAAGTCGAAAATATGGACAAAAAATATGCTTTAATGCTTATAAAAAAATCTATGTTACAATAAATGTTTTAACTGGTTACCATTGGCATCGTATCAAAATTTTCCTAGAAGCATCTCGCTAGGGGCTATTTTCTTAAGCATCCAAACCAGAATGAAACGAAAAATGTGTTCAGTGTTTCTTCGAAGTCCAGCTACAGTATGTGAATTATTCGGTGGCGAGACAGCTGGTTCTTTTCCAATAAACTCATTCTTTTACTTCTTGGTATGTTTTTTTCTAAGAATATAAGCTTCGGGAATAAAAATTCTTTGTTGAGGATTGAAAACCATGGTTACTTTTCGGATTTCCTTTGAAACTTATAAGCAGATTATTATTCGATTCGCTGACATACAGAATATCCAATAGATAGACTGAGCATTCCATATGACGAATTTTGGTTCCTTGGTAGCACTCTTACAGTAGCGAACAACTTTATAGCATGAGGGGGGGGGGTTGCTTTACATATGCGTGATTTTGTTGTAAGTCAATGAAAATTATAAATTTTAAGGTTTGTTTTCTTAGGATAATGATTTTCAGAATCGCGAAATAAAAAGAAAACAATGAAAAAATAATGAAGAAAGTTAAGAAGAAAGTAATTTTATATATTTTTAGAGGAATTTTATCGATGCCAATACAGAAAGTTTGATTGTTTGACACAAAGACCAAATCATTTTTAACCATTAAATTCTACATCCATGTGGTTATGGAAGAGAAGAAATGGGAGAAAAAAAAACTAATTTTTTTCGAAGCAATTTAAATTACAGAAACCTTTTTATTTAACATATGTATATTCAAAATTAGGGCTAAATAAAAAAAAATCCTTCATATCTTTTTTTTTTGAAATAATATGAATGAAATTTTGAAAGAAGTGAAACACACACACACACACACACACACACACACACACACACACACACACACACACACACACACACACACACACACACACACACACACACACACACACACACACACACACACACACACACACACACACTGTCTCACAGAGCCACGTGAGACATATAACGTCCTCTATCTGAAATTGATGATGCCATAATTTGCTGAAATGGCACGATTATCCAAAGTATAAGCTTTGGTAATCTATGGTAGAAAAGAAAATCATATGTAAAATCAACTCTTTTTAAATAGTTTTGATAAGTCTTGCTGTTTCTGGATATGCATTATAATCATAATTAAAATAGAGGTATATAGAGAAAATCGATAAGAAATGTACAGGGTCACACACTATAGTTTTAGTTTTTATTGCTAATATCCAGTTTTGGATATATTAAATTTTGTTTATTAGAAAAGCGTCACTCAAGAGGGGATATATTATCACAAAATGCATTTAGTATATAAAAATGTATTAAAGCAAAATTTCTATTTTTCCTAAAAAGATATACTACTCTGTGCTGCGATATTCTTTACTTGAAAGGGAATAATTTGGTAAATTTTAAATTTAAAATAGATATTATGCTAAAAAAACGAAGGAAAACAAAAACAAATGATTAATAAATATCTATAAAAAAATCTTGAGAGTTAATATTCAATCATATAATTATGAGGGTTTGATATTTATTATTTGCATAAATTTGGAATGTATCTTAAAGCTCCATTTATTTTTAAATTTAAAATGAATTTTAATTCTGCGGTACAATTTTTGCTTGAAAATGAATTTTTAAACGATAAAATATTGTAGAAATATTGTAGAAAAACTGTAGAAATTTTACATCTAGCTCCAAAAATATTATATACCAAATTCACAATGCGAGATTATTTCAATTTTATTTCTAATTCTTTTCCTTTTGTTTTAGTTTCCAGAGTTGCTTTCATCTTTTCGCTTTATTTGTATGTTAATAAAGGTCCCATTTAAAGATATATGGAATATTTGCAAATTTTTATTAATTTAATCTTCTAATCTAGTGAGATAATTCTTTTTATTGTTTAATTATATCAGTATAAAAAGTTTCTTTCACTAAAAATTCCATATATTACCCAATAAAACCTTTTTTAAAAAGAAATTTTTCAATAAAGAGAGAGGGCTTCAACTATCTTACTTAACAAAATGAAAGCAAATATTGGGTTTCACTAAAACTTCTTTATTTGTTAAAGCAGAGTGTCCTCTAATTTTCATAGAAATGTTCATATCAAGCAAGTATCTATTTTAAAACAATAAAATTAAGAAAGCAAAAATCTTTTTTACTTTGCGGTAATTACCTTGCTCTGCTACTTCATCAAGTCCTAGAAAATCTTGCCAAAAGTTTCGTCTTTATTGAGATCGATAAAAAGAGCTGAAAAAAAATTTCTAAATTGTATTTAATTCAATTTTTCTCCGTAGTTTTCTAATGAGACAGAGGAAAGCACTCGCCGAATTTTCGCTGAAATCTGCCGATGTAATCAGGAAGTTTATCTAGGCATTGATCAAATTTTCTTTATTAGCTCCGGATGTTCAAACAGCAATGTTTGCCCAAGGCCCTACATTCGGTGGACTTTTTTTTTATATCTCCTCTCCAAAGTGGGATCTATTCGTGAAGATAATAAATTAAGTAATTGGAAAACCTATGTCGAAAAACTTATGCCGATTTTCTGAAATCAGATTTTTGTTAAAAATAGTTCCTGAAGCACAATGAAGACTGAAACTAGAAATATGTTTTGAGACACTTATGTTTCATATATGTGCGAAAATGCATAATGATTTTTCGTCCCTTAAATGCCGAAAGTTGTCTTGAAACAACCTATCTAGTTTTGTATGTTAAATATTATGAGAAAAAGATTAAAGCTCTAATGCTTGTCGTTGCCAATAGGACACATACTGAGAATGCTATTAAATCAATTTACAACATGTACATAGTAGAACATATGCTATAATAAAATGTAAATATATTGTTACGAAATTTCCCGGGTTCGTTTGGATAGTGGAAGTTATATGGTATGGAGAACGCTCAAACAGCAGAAGAAAATAAAACAACGACGTTTATTTACACGAACACAGGACAGGACAGGACAGCACAAAGACGACAACTATTTACAGCATAGAGAAGGCAATTATCTTCAAGCCGAGACGTGCACACAGCAGTATACAACGAGACTCTACTGCAGACAGTAGCGCACAGCTTAGTTCAGTACTAGCTTGACTCCGTCGCTGCTCCGCTAAATTCTGGAAGGCCAGTTCTTTACCGTCGATTCCAACTACTCTGGCAGCTGTAGACTGCCTCCTTTTATAGGTCTCAGCAGGCGGGGCTAGAAGCCTCTCAACCAATCAGGAATGTTCGAGACGTATCTCGGTTCTGGCAATTCAGCATTTTATTATGCAATATTTAAATAAAAGTCGTTGCTTGAAAAATAAGATATTTAAATCTGTATTTATAACTGTTATCAAATACTTTTATTCACCTAAAACCCAAAATTTCTGAAAGTTAACAAAACGTTTTTACGTCGTAAAGCAAAATGTGATTTTTCAAAGTGCTGTTTATTCAGAAAATTAAAGTAAAAAATAAACGTTTTGAAAACATCTTAAAGGTTAACTTATTTTGAATTTACGATGTTCTGAGGCATGCTAACAACTCGAAACTTCAATTCTTCGAATTAATTAAGGTTTAACAATAATTAGACAGAGCATCAACACATGGACAAAATATATTTTGTTCATATTTTTGGATTAATAAAAATTTCATTTCATTTTATAGTTATCTAGAGTTAATCACTTATTATATCCACTACTATCCTAATCTATTACTTGAAGGCAATTCAGAGCGAATTCCCGAAGCGACTATTATCGTTATTATTTAACGCTTCACATTGTCTAAATGGAATTCTCTGCAATTAAATAGTCAGATTATATAATAAATGTGGGTAAACAAACTTATAAAAGATTAATGCTATTCAAGATATCCGCTTTGAAAAGCAATCAGTTGGATTACAAATTCGACCAGATCCGGGATTACGTTTCATATTATTACTGTTTTAATATTCTTTTTTAATGTTTTAAGATCTAATATTTTTAAGAACTTTTTTTAATACTTTTAAGATTCACTGTTTATAGCTTTTATTGTTTATGCTTTTGAGATATATTATTCTGCATTCTGTAATTAGAGTTTTATCCGCGATGTACATTTCCTTTTGAAATAAAATAAATAATTGATATTTTACCAAAGTCCATTTGGATGACCGCATTATAGTGAGTAATTTTCAAAATGAAGTTTCTATGATTTTTACTCTCAAAATTTTTATTTCATCACAATAATTGACTCCCTTATTTTAAGAAATGCGAACCGCTGAAACATATATTAATATTTCCGACACCTTTAATACCATTTTCTATGATGTAATCATTGTGCGAACATTTTTAGGAAGCTTTATTAAAATTTGATTTAATAAGAAATTCCATAAGATCTGTATGAGAGGTTTTTCAGGATTTTTATGCATGCGAAATGTTTTTTCTAAAAATATTTTTCAATAAATTTCTATGAACTTATTTTTCAATAAATTTCTTCTTACCATCATATAACAAAAACAGAATAAAAATGGACAAATATGTTGTAAATTCTTAAACATATCAATTAATGATAAAAAATGTTCTGATACATTAAAGGTATGTTTTTATTTGAGAAATCAAAAGATTTTGTAAAGTATTATTGCAGGAACGGAGCTGAAATATATTTTATTATATTCACTGAATGATTCTTTCTTTTTGATTATAATTTTGGCTCTACAAACATCTAGAGGTCGTAGAGTGAAAAAGAAGTACAATTATGATATGTAGTGAGAATCAATAATGCAGTTATATAAAATAATGAACCTAGAATTTAGTCATAGTATTTTCTTTCTTAATTAATAATAAATGGATGCAAAACAATTAAGATTTTTGATTAACCGTTAGCAATGAATGAAACAAAAGAAGACTAGGAAAAAGAAGAATATATCTAAAAACAACAATTTCTTTTTTTCCCGAAATATATTTTATATCCATTAGTTAAATTGTTTGAATGTTTGTGATAATTTTTAATACATATGACAATAAAAAAAATTTCTGTTTGTTGCAGTCGTTCAGTTATTATAGACAAAAACTAAATTGTGTTAACATTATGAAATGTTCTATTTTGCCTTATCTTTCATTATCTTTCTTTTTGCTCAATTGCTTATCTATATTCTGAAATGCAAATAACTAGAATTTAATTTTCTTGTCTCGAATAATTTTTTCATTGTAGTCTTTTAATTTCATGCATCAAAGAAATTTGGCTGTATCTTTTATAAATGCTCTATTTTAACATTTGGGAGTATTAATAAGGGCAATTCACTTCCATATGAAACTAAAATTGTGGAAACAAGTAGGCATTATAATTGACATAAATATAAAATAATCATTTTTTCCCTTTTAATATTAAATTGAAGATCTGTTAATTTGAGTATTCATAGTAAGGATTGAAATTAGATAAACTAATTCACTTTTCACATTTCAACAACCTTTGTTCATCATTTTTCTTTCATCTTTATATAAATGTACATCTTTTGGTCATATCTTTAAGTTTATTAGACACCGACACATTTAACCTTCTTGACACGAATAAATCTTTTTATTCAGCGTCTTACATACAAGGCCATGTCCCCCAACTAGAAAATATTCTCCTGAGAATTATGTCTTATCGCTATCCAAATACTAAGAGGAAAGAGACGTCCAAAGTCCGTTGAATCATTCTTCAGAAAGAACTGGACCTTTTTCTTTACGCCCAGCGCTGGGGGATCTAACAAATCAAATCGAGTTCTGCGAGCCCCGAACTAAAAAGAGGTATGAATTCATAAAGCAAGTCTAGAGTCATGAGTGACATATCAGATTGCTCATAGATTTATGTCCACTGCAACAAAGATTCCATGACGTAATCACGATAAAGGGTATGAATAAATGGGAATCTATACCTTAAAGTGTAAAGTGAAGGAAGATTTGTAGTAAATCAGATGCGGTGACTGTTGGTTGATTCATCGGCTTTTGCTACGACGGGTATTCAGTTTGAAGCCAGTAGAAAGTCGGAAGGATAATTTATCTTCGTCTGATATTTCTATTATTTTATATTATTTATTATTATGGTTCATGTTTGTTTTTATAAGAATATTTTATCACTTTTGGGATGACTATAATTTCAGCGCATTGTCGATTTGATTTCAAAGCCTCGTAAATCCAAATTCTTATAAAAATAAATTTTTAATCGGGAAAAAAAATCGAGAAATGCTATTTTTAACCATCGTAAATCAATTTATCTAATTAATGCTTCAAGTGAACATTTTAAAACCTTTAATTAGTGTTTCAAGTGTATAAAGTGTATATTTTAAACAGTTATTAGTGTCTATTGGAAATTTTTTTTTCAAATTTTTGATTTGTGTCGATTTTAAACTAAACCGACTATATATGTCATTACCATATGCCTTTCTATAGTAAATAAAGTTAAACAAATAATTCAAACCAGTAATAAAGTAATTGCTATTTTTAAACTTCTTTTACATAAATCAAGAAATAAATAAGTTCCTGCATTCCACTTTCTTCAATTTTTAAAAGTCCTCCTTTTGATGCTTAACTAAAATCCATACATGATGCCATTGCAAAAAGAGTTCAGACACCTTTTAAACTTCCAAAGGATATGAATTGAGATAGTGTTTGTATAGATTTCCTATATGCATGGTCTGCTTAAGATGAAACCAAATTTTTCAAGATAAATTTGGAACATATTAATTTATCAACATCACTCTAATCTTTTTACACAGCATCAATCTCGAAAATGAGCATGGACTTTTTTAGACGTAAAATTTCGCTGTTTAATGAGTAAACGAAGATAATGCGCGTTTCGGCATTTTTTTTTTCAAATTTCAAAATAAACAAAGCAAGAGGTTCTGAGAAATTTTGCCTATAATTGGAAAGCTACTTTAGTGAAATATTTCAACTACTTTATTGAAACATAGATGTTTTCAGTCAATCTTTGTGATATAAACGGTTTCATTGTTTCAAATCGGTTAGAACATTCAAAAAAATATTTAAAAACTAGGTACCTTTCCATGTCATTGGGCGATCCTCATGTCAAGAAAATTCGTGATTTGATTAATTAAAAACATCATCGATTCCTACATCCACGATATTGTTGAAGATCTAGGCAACAATAAAAGTTCATTGAATACGAGTATGAGCAATAATCTTAAAATCCCTCTAATTGCAGCAAAATATGTCTCATCTCTTGACAGATGATCAAAACTCGAGTTGTATCAAAGATCTTTTAAATTTTCCGTTTATGGATTAATTGCAAAACCATCTATCGAAACATGCCATAATTTTCAAGATTATTTTACAAAGAGTTGAAATACAACATGAAAAATCGAAGTTGTAAAACCAACAGAAGAGAGAATGTATAAAATTCTTTATTCACGGCATATATAAACGATTAAAAAGAATTCTTATGCTATAGCAACAAAAGCGCGCTACACAATGGCGAGTTATTAAAAAAGCAAGATATTTTGAAATAGAAAAGCCGCACTTAAAGTATTTTAAGTTAATAACACATTTAAAAATTTCTGCATGGTCAAACTATTTATGAAGGAACTAAAAAGGTTTGGTAGACAATGTTTGGACAGACAGCGGAGAATAGAGAAGGCTGTGCATTGGCCTACTAAGGAGTCTTAGCCTACAAAGTCACTTACGAGGCTTATCTTTTAAGCATTTTACACTGATTTTGGTTTCGTTAATCTGTATGGCCAAACATCTTTCTGCTGGTGTAATTTAGTAGTTAAAAAAAAGAACTGCTCGGTGAAATGTTACTCTAATCATCAAGTCCATATTCAATATTCAGTTTCATCGAGCATTAAAACGAGGACTACTTTGGATCCAATTAGTTATTAAAAATCAATGTACTTCAATATGAGATAATCTTTACTCTATTCGTAGCCCAATAATTGGAAATGATAGTTTCTTCGTGGCCCAATGATTGGAAAAACATAATTGGAAAAAATGATATTTAAGTTTGGAGTTTGCTACGCAAAACTGAATTACACAGGAAACTACGTATAATATATTAGTTAATTTTGAGAAATGCATCTTTAAAATACTTTTTGTAAATTCCTACATAAACAACTATATGTCAAAATATTCATTCAAAAATCAGTTCTCAGTTCATGATTGCGTTCATTTAATATTTTTGTTCAACTATATTCCAAGAATTCAGTCTGAATTAAGTGTTATCTTAATATATATAAATTACGTGTCACGTTGTTTGTCCGCGATGGACTCCTAAACTATTTAACCGATTTGAATCAAATTTGCACATAGTGTGCAGTTTGATCTAACTTAAAAGATAGGATAGACCTTTTTTTGAATTTCTAATTAGAATTTTAATTATTAATTACTTTCCCGCCAAAAAATCTTTTCATTTTCCCCACCGCCAAATGAGTACGGCTTCAGTTTTTTTTCCCAACAGTCATGAGGCTAGGCTTAAGATTTTTCGGCTGATTAATTGAAACGATTCTATTTATTTTATTAATGTTTCATGCATTTAAAATTAAACATTGTTAATGAATCGATCTTTCAGATTCATTCTTAAGTACTTTTGAATTAAAATAAAACAGAATAAAGGAAATACAAAATTTCTAATCTGCATACCGTTACCCCAACTGGCGTAGAAAAACTCACGCATTTGCGTTACCGTAACTGGTGTTGAAAATTCACGCATGCGCATTGTGTTCTGATTGTTGACATGACAACCATTATCAACGAATGATTTAAATTATTTTTAGGTTAGTTGCATGTTTTTGTTATTAAATTGTATTTATTTTAGTTATATATTTTTTGTATACGCTTATAGTTTTAAGTACATCGTTTTTTTGGTTTTTTTAAACCTGTTTTCAACCGATTATTTTAAACGATTCGTTTTATTTTCTTAGTGTTTGATGCATTTAAAATTAAACATTGTCATTAATCATTCTGGTCATAATGAATCTGAGAATATTTTGTTGACAAATTCTTGAAATATTACATAAATTAGGAAAGATATTCTTTAGTGCCCATAAACTTTAAACGCTCAGTGACTGTTTTCAGTAATCATATTACAAAAAAATACTTTGTTTCAGTAAAAAATATTATTAAATTTATTGCAGATTAATCCTTTCCACTTTAATTTACAGCATAAATTCAACGGGAACTAACAGAAAATTAGAGAGATACATATTACGTTATGATTGAAGGCGTTTATAATATTATGAGAAAATTATATGACTATCAAAATTTGTAGTTTTAAAATATTTCGATGAAGAAGCTATTAAAGTAGGAATTGCATAAAATATTTAATTATTAAAATTTTAACGAACATTAAGATTGGTGAACCAGCTGGTCGCCAAAGGCGGCTAGTAGACATTAAAGGAAAGACAATGCAAAGCAAGAGTAAGGGACTATGAATATTGATCAAAATAAAATAAACAGAAAGCTACATTAAAATAAAAGAAATAACATGTTTATTTGGCAGCGGTTCTGGTACATTCAAAAAGTTTCAACAAAATCCCTCTTAAAAAACATCTAATACGAACTTGGGAAAAAGAAATGTTATTTCAGTGTTTAACCAAAAAAAATACCAGTTCTTATTTACTTAAAAAGAAAACTGATACAGAAATACTTTCTGCACCGCATACTTTTAAAAAACAAAGTTATGTAAGCTTTTTGAGGATGGATGCATCTAAAATTCTGGTAGGGAAGGTCTCTGAAGCAAAGAAATGGCCAGCCGAGCAAGCGGCAAGGAAGGGCAGCAAAAGCAGGGGGCGCAGCAGATCCGTTGATCCTGGAGAAAATTGTCATTAATCTCAGAGCTTAAGTCTCGCGGGGCGTTCGGTGAGCAAGGACGGAAAAGGAGGATCCTAAACGGTAACTGAGATAAATATGGGCTTCCTGTGCTCTCGAGAGGGATGAATTAAACCTTTCTTTGCCCCTCATTTCTTTCCTAAGGTGGAAATATCTGGATATTTAAAGGAATAAGTGGAAATTCGCTTTTGCCATACAGCAGTGCAGCTTGTCCCGATACTGTTTATATTTATATAGACTATGACTAAATGTAAATATAAAAATAGACTATGAAGAAGAACAAAAGTATAATACAAACATTATCTATAACAGGAAACGGCAGGAATGTTATCTAAATAACGCTTATTACAGCCATAAATAGTGTTTGTTATAGGAAAACCCCCTTACTTTTAGAAGAGGACTAGTTTAAAACAAACCTTGTAATGGTTAGACGCCGAGGACGACACCTGAGCTGTTCTGCTTCTCTTTAACCTTGTTACATCGGCAAAGAATATGATGTTTGAATCTCGAAGTTATATACAATGTGCATTGGGCTTTTATTTATGATATATCTTTATTACTTTTTCGTATATATATAGAGAAAGCATTAGCAGCATCAGATACCATTCATGCATTATAGAGAAAGGACAATAACCATCAGAAAATTCGACCTCAAGATTTTGACGAATCTCCATGATTTAGACCTCCCCTAGTACAAAAAATGCATTTTTAGACAATGTCCGTCTGTCTGTCTGTGACAAAGATAACTCAAAAACCTTTTGAGCTAGACAATTTAAATATGGTATATGATCTTCACATCAAATCTACAGATTTATGTTAAATTTTGATCAAAATTTGTTCAGAGGAAGTTAGTCTGTCCGGCTGTTTGAATATAAGTTAGCACGACACTTACAAAACGAAGACCACCAGATAGATAAAAATCGGTATACAGATTTAACGTCTATAGTGTAGACACGTGTTGAGTATTGAGCCAAATCCAACTACGGGTTGACTGTCTCTCTGTCTGTACTTTCAGAGACATGCAAACGGGATAATTCCAAAACTCAGTGACTTAAATAGATCAAATCTGGTATAAGATTATGACTAAAAGTACAGTTTTGTGATAAATTTTTGTTTCAATAGGTTGAGAAAAATATGTCTAAAATATAAATTCGACTTTTGTATACTGTAAATGTGTACCAGGGTTCAATCGCCAAATAATCTGTCAAACATGACACAAGAGATTCAGTAAAAATACTAATTTCAAGCCAAAAGTTCATATTTCGTGACTATTGTACGTCAGTGCCATGAAAGGCGTTTTCTGTCACGACAAACGTATTAGAGAATACACAGGAAAGTTTGGGGTGATCACTCTGATGTCTTTGATGCAATCGGGTTTCGAACATTGAGCCCTGTTGTTGTGAAAACAAGATCTCATCATCAGGTCATTAAATTTCAGATTCTGATGGATTTGAAAATGTAACTAAGAATATGGGTATTTAGGAATTCTCTTTGCCAATAACTATTCTTATTTCATCTGTCATAAATGGTTTTGATCTAATAGCTTTATATTTCAGTTGTCAGTCCTCTTCTATTTCAGGAAAGACACTTTGCTCCATTTTAACCCCAACGATGAGTCATCAGAATTTAATCAAAGCAAGCCTCTAATTAATTTATTACAAAGTTAATCTGCGCATTTACATTATAATTAAACTGGTGATTAATCTGTTTAAGAAATATCTACAAAATTGTTCATATGTCCATATTTATTAGGACATCTTGTATTATTCATTATTTATTTATAATTGAACATTAATTACTCCTTGTTTACTATTAATATACATTATGAGGCTTACAGAAATAAATATAAAAACATTTCAAACCTTGAACAAAATAATTTCATTGCGAAGCATGGTAAAAAAAAAATGGATAAAAATAAGAAAAACAGAACAAAAGATAAATACATTAATATGCATATAATAAATATAAAAAATGCGAATGTCAATACAAAAATGAGCACACAAACATGTAATAAACTACTACAAGTGAATTCAAAAGATATTTAAAAATCAAAATTTCAGTTTTGAAAATAACTTCGTAGAGAAATATATATCAATATAAGAGAAAAAAAAACTGAAAAGAAAATTGATAAAGGAAGAAACAACAAGAAAAAAAAGACGAGGAGATAAAAAAAGTTATAAGTAATAAAGGTGTAGAGTAAAATACATTTTCATTGAATGCATAAATGCAATACTAAAGTATAGATATCCTATATTAAACTTGACAGACGATATTTCTTGAGACAAACAAACAAACATTTATTGCATTATAAAATCTCACATCGACACAGACTACGAACACAAAAAGAAAATCTAAATCCTCGTCTGAGCATGATCCATGCATCTAAGTATCCTAGTATCTCAGTATGAGGGCTTCCGCTCTTATATATACAGTGAAAAACATTTGGATAACATTTGCATAAATAATTTTTTAAAATCATTTCACTTCCTTTGATAAAAGGATTCGAACCAGGTTCGAATCATCAACACGCATTCGGATGGAAAGAAACGAGCATCCTATTTTGCTAACAAAACTGCAGAAGTTTAGTTTAGTTATATTAACGTACCGTTTGAAGCAACACTAGGGCTATATTAAGCTGCAGAAAAAAAGATTCAAATTGGAATGGGATTAATTTGAAAATATGTCTTTAAAGGTCTATGAAGTTTGAAGGTGTCTCAAGATGTCTTTATGAAGTTTTAAAGGTAACCGAACAATGGATTTGATACAGAGATCTCTCGGAATTCGATATTTTCTAATTACAAGTACATTATCTGAGTAGTTAATTAAACTTTGGGTAGCCCTATTTTCTCACAAACAGACAGGGGAGCATCATAGTACGGGGATGTGAAGCTACGGGATAAATAAACATGTTCGGTATCTTTCCATTTCTGAGGGCCGTAAAAAATTCACCAAACTGTTGGCGACTTCTTTACAATTTTTTTTGTTGACGATTTGGCGAAAAAAATTTAATTACTGCCATAGGCCCTTGGAATATACTAATACTTAACTGTTTCCTAGAGCCGTAAAAACTCGCCAAACTGTTGGCGATTTTTTTTACGAATTTTTTTTGTTTGCGATTTGGCGGATATAATTTAAATGTCGCCAACAACCCTCGGAAACGAAAATGTACCCCATATTTTTACTTCTCTAGTGTTTTAATAACGTAATAATAGTATGGAAAATTGAATTGAATATAAAATTGAAACAACTGTTTTATAAGAATGAGAAATAAAAATAATGTTGAAAGTTCTTGATGTTGGACTCTATAAAGTCTAAATGCAATTCATATTTCAAAATTTTCATTGTTTTATGTTTTCAATAGTTGATTCTTCAAAATTAGAAATTTGTGAAGATTTTCATAAAAAATAATTTTACATAAAAACAAACAAACTAGAAAATAATTTAGAAATTTAGAAATCACTAGAAAATAATTTACATAAATTTTTCTCACATTGTAAATTTTTTTTATCATCAACAACATTCATCAAGGAAAAAAAAGCGAGCTGCGTTACATCAAATGATGAATTTGATGCAAAAAGTTTTAAAAATTAATGCTTTTGAAAAATGACGTTTTTTTTGCTTTATGAAAGGTAATTTCAATCAAAGAATGCCTGTTGAATAATAAATCAATTAGCGGAATTTTTTTTTATTTCAAAAAATAAATAAATGAAAAAAAGAGAATTCAAAGTTTAAATAAGAATTCTAACTGCGACATTTTTTCCCTGAAATATTTGTCTGTACAGATAATTTTTTTGAAAACATGCACCTAATGCACTGCTATAACAAAGAAAAAAAATAAGCATTTCTAATTTAATCAAAAATCCTTTTTCCTTCAGTCATTAGTAACTTATAATTAGCCTAACTTCATTTCGAGGCACAGCTACATTTGCCAATGCTTTTTTTTCTAATTAGAACTAACACAAAGATATTTCTACTAATCATTTATGTATTTTTAAAGTATAGAAAAAATTTTAAAAAATACCACAGTTACTTAATGCGCTTTGTAAAAGTCATTAGTTGGAATAGGAAGAAATTTTTTTTTAATACTTGAAATCGTAGCACGACAAATTGCTTTTGAATTGTTTAACTAATTTCAAATTCCAGGCTTAAATATAACTCTAGATTTGGTGGCGTAAAAAAGTCGCAAAGAACAGTGCAAAAAATCTATGCGACTACCTTATTTAATTGCCTTTTATTAGCATTGAGAATTATTCATGTGAGAGAGGCAGATTTGGGAGGGTTTCGCTGAGCCTGAACTAATGGACTTCCGAGCAATTAATCGAATAAATAAATTCTTTTTTTGTCTCTGAATGGAGGCACAATTTCTGTTTTCTGCACAATATATCGTTTTGTATCATAAATTGAGTAAATGAAACATTTCGGCATGATGCAGCTTTTAAGGGAATGCGTAAAAGATTCAGCGTAAATTTGAATGAAAACATCGCGCTTTCACAGAGAAAGTTTTCGAATTAAGTTACACGAAAATATTTTCTGTGTAATCTATTTGTAATGAAAGGATTTCATCAAAGAAATAATAGTATTTAAGAATTTTGTATTCTTTTTCAAATATTATTTAAGTCGTCGAACTAATACCCTATATTCTATAATAGCACGGAATTATATAACATGCTTCTGTTCAATGCAGAGTTTCCAATAATACAATGTTTTAAATGATTTTCACTTAATGCAACTAACAGACTTAGACATTCATTATTAGAACATTCATTTTTTTGTATATTTATTAAGTTAAGAATTTTGGTTTCGATACGATTTTGATAAGCGAAGAATGAATTAACTGAATAGGTTAAAGTAGGATTAAATGCAGTTAATAAAAGTAGAAAAATAAACTTCTAACTGTATCAACATAACAGTGATATTAAATTTTATGAAACTGCTAAATGTGATGTCACATTTGTCAAATTATTATGTGAATATGACTTCACATTTATATGATGATGTCATGTATCATCATAACATATATCATACATACTATATACCATATATGTATACCATCATGTCATATACCATACCATGTATCATCTTATAACCTTAAGTTGGCTATAGCGTCAATTGTTTTTCATCCTGCAAGATGTCAATGCCTTTTAAAGCTCATTCGTGCAGAGCATTTGGCGTTTATCATATGTCATGAATTAACTTTGTTATAAGTTATTAGTATATGTATTAGAATGCTTATGTATCAGAATTACATATTTAATCTATTTCCTTTTTAAATATTTTTTCTTGCATAAAATTTTTTCACTCGTATCTCCCGAAAATTATTATTTCGGATATCATACAGAACTAAATCAATTTTCTTCTTCTTCAAATCGCACGTGACCAAATGACGGTTATCTTCTTTCCTTCTTGACAAGAATACATGAAATTATTGATTGAATGTTAGGCATAATGGTTGAAAAAATAGTAAATAATTCCTTTTGGAACCATTAATTAGTCAATGTAAATACTGTTATAAAAAAGAATTTGTAAAATTGTGAGTCTATTGCACAAATACAACATATTCTCAATTGCTGGATATTATTTCAAAGTGTATGAATAAGAAAAGCAATCTATGAAAAAATTGTTTTATTTTATGATGAACTTTTTCTGGTTATTTTCTCGAAAACATTGCAAATTTGAATATAAAAGTCCATTCAGCCCACACCAACTTCTTCAACTAAAAACAGAGGAAGTGAAATTTACCAGAGTATGTTAGTCGGAAACTTGATAACATATTTTTAAACTTTTGAAACGTGGAAAAAAATTCTTTTTTTTATTATTAACTGCATTAAAGATAAACCGTTGGGTAAAAAATGCGAGTTCGCAAATTGTACAGACTAAGTCTATGGCAAAGGATACCGACGTGCTCTGATTGGTTTAAGCCGTGGCATCTTTTTGGCAATGTTTTGCCAAAAAGAAGCCATACCGAAATATATTTTTATAAAAATAAATAAAATTTGCGAATTTATCCCCTCCCCCCCCCTTATTTTTTACTGTTTACATGTAATATTAATCTGGAACACATAAACAGCAGAAAAGATCAAATCCTGAAACCTAAATTCAGGAAATATAAAAATTACAATTTATTAAAAATATTTCTTTGTGTTTCTTCTTAATATTATTTTGATATAACTAAAAAAATTAGCTACGAAATCACATATTCCTTTAAAGCTTACATATTTATACGTTTTGGACATTAAGTAATCATCTCCCCATATGTAGTTGATGGGAAAGTAACAAACGTTCAGCAACAAGTTTCAAAGACTACATAAATTATCTAATAAAGGCACGAAAATCATAGAAAAATAAAAATTATTTAATTGCTGCATCATATGTTCAGTAATTACTTTCATATAGTTTTTATACTTCTGTGCATAAACAACATTAGTTACTTGTATTACTAGTATTATTGGTAATATTTATTATTATTGTTAATAATTAGTATTAGTAGTATTACTAGTAATATTTAGAGAAAACAATTATATTAATAAAAATTAGATCGTGTTGATATTCACTCGTTTCTTCCATAAAACAAATGAACGGTACAAAGTTTGAGCCAAATATGCGAAAACTACACTATTATGAGTGCAAAACATTGCCAAAAAGATGCCAAGGCTTAAACCAATCAGAGCACGTCGGTATCCTTTGCCATAGACTTAGTCTGTACAATTTGCGAACTCGCGTAAAAAATATATATTAAAAATCATAATAATACACAAATGTCACCATCTGAAATTGCAATAAAATATGTAAAAATGATTTTTAGGTGAATTTTTCTATTATTTCATGCATTCAACTTTAGTGAGTGATTCAAAGTGTATGAATAAGAAAAGGAATCTATGAAAAAATTGATTTATTTTAAGACTAGCCGCCTTTGGCTACCAGCCGTTTCGCCAATCTTAATGTTCGTTTAAATTTTAATAATTAAATAGGTTGAACCGGAATACTCCGGTCGTACCATTAAATATTTTACGCAATTCCAACTTTAATAGATTCTTCAGCAAAATATTTCAAAACTTCAAATTTTGATAGTCATATAATTCACTTATAATATCATAAAGGCCTTCAGTCATAGCGTGGTATGTATCTCTCTAATTTTCTGTTACCCCTCTTAGAAATTATGTTTTAAATTTATGTGTAAATGATTAATCTGCAATTAATATAATAATATTTTTTACTGAAACAAAGCATTTTTTTTAATAATATGATTACTGACAATAGAGTCACTGATCGTTTAAACTTTATGGTCACTAAAGAATAACTTTCTTAATTTATGTAATATCTCAAGAATTTGTCAACAAAAATTTCTCAGATTCATCATGAACAGATCGATTCATTAACAATGTTTCATTTTAAATGCATCAAACACTAAGAAAATAAAATGAATCGTTTAAAATAATCGGTCGAAAACAGGTTTAAAAAAACTACTTAAAAAACGATGTACTTAAAACTATAAGCATATACAAAAAATATATATAACTAACATAAATACAATTTACTTACAAAAGCATGCAACTAACCTCAAAATAATTTAAATCATCCTTTGCTTGTCATGTCAACAATCAGAACATAATGCGCATGCGTGAATTTTCTTCGCCAGTTACGTTAACGCAAATGCGTGAATTTTTCTACGCCAGTTGGGGTAACGCTATGCAGATTATAAATTTTTAATTTCCTTTATTCTGTGTTATTTTAATTCGAAAGTACTTCAGAATGAATCTGAAACATGGATTAATTAACAATGTTTAATTTTAAATGCATAAAACGTTAAGAAAAGAAACAGAATCGTTTAAAATAATCTGCCGAGAAATGTTAACCCTAGCCTCATTACTGTTGGGAGAAAAAAAAAAAAACTGAAGCCTTACTCATTTGGCGGTGGGGAAAATGGAAGATTTTTTTGGCGGGAAAGTTAGTTTTTAATTAATAATTCAAATTCTAATTAAAATTTCAAAAAAGGGACCCCAGGTGCACATTCCCGACCTCTAAGTTATACATGTACCAAATTTGATAGCTGTATGTCAAATGACCTGGCCTGTAGAGGGCCAACACACACACACACACACACACACACACACACACACACACACACACACACACACACACACACACACACACACACACACACACACACACACACACACACACACACACACACACATTGAGCTTTATTATAAGTATAGATGAACTTTTTCTTGCTATTTTCTCGAAAACATTGCAAATTTGAATGTAAAACTGCATTCAGCCCACACCAACTTCTTCATCTAAAAACAGAGGAAGTGAAATTTACCAGAGTATGTTAATCGGAAACTTGATAACATATTTTTAAACTTTTGAAACGTGGAAAAAATTCTTTTTTTTATTATTAACTGCATTAACCGTTTGGTAAAAAATATATATTAAAAATCATAATAATACACAAATGTCACCATCTGAAATTGCAATAAAATATGTAAAAATGATTTTTAGGTGAATTTTTCTATTATTTCATGCATTCAACTATAATGAGCCAGGTGAGTTAACTATCCTATTATTTAATTTATGTATTCAGGGTATTATTATTTGTTATGCACTGCATTAAAAGATATAACGAGATTAAACATAAAAATAAATTACAAGTAACAAATTTATTATGGTCAGTGAATATTTCGGGTATGTTAAATATACTTTCAGAGAAAAAAAATTTTTTCAAGCAAATTTCAGTTGAAAAATATTAGAATAGTTCTTTTCCTTGTATTATTTAATTTTGAAATCTTGATTATTAAAGAATTCTCATAAGAAAATACTATTTAATGAAGTAAAGCTTTCATTAAATAAAAACTGCAAAAGCGATTGAAGAATTCTATATTCACGAAAAACGCCAGAAGGAATAGTGCTGAATGCATTCGTGGTAAAAACAAATCTATTAACCTACTCCTGAGATTCAATAATTTTTTGGGTGTCAAAATTGAAGCTCGCTTTTTCTTGACACGTCTATTGTTGGGAAAGTGGACATACAAATACTTTTAAGATAGATTTTAGAAACAAATTTTAGTTTACTCTTTTACTCTTCCAAATGCATTTTGAAATGTGGAGACAGTTGACATCGTCTACATTTCAAGACGTACAAGAATAGAATTTCACTGTCAACTTTTTTCTCCTTTTATAAATGGATTTTGTTAGAAATTTGAATATTTTGTCCGAAACATCATAGCCTGATAATTTTTAACGTTTGATATTAACGGTCTATATATTATTAAAAAAACCCAACAAAATCTTAATTTTAGCAGCGATAATGCACAGAAAAAAAATGCATTTAATACCATCTCAACGCATGTGCACATAAATACTGTACTTAATAAAATAAAAAGGTTTTTTGTAAAATATATCTAAAAATATTTTAAAAAAATTTAAAATTCGAGAATAATTTGCTGGAAAAAACTGGTATCATTACAAAGTAAATCTTTACAGTTTTAATTTGAGATAAAACTGTTTTTATGCAATGGTATGTTTCGAAATAATAGTACAAAAGTATTAAATAGTTTTTAATTAAAAATTCATTAAAAACTTGAAAAAAAAAACTTTCTTGTGATGAATATTTACAAAAAGAGTAACTTATTTTCAAATTCGTAACCTCAATGTGCAACGGTCTGCCCTAAACATTTAAAAACATTTTTATATCCAGGAGATCAATAATATATAGTGTGCTTCACAGATAGTATCCATATTATAAGCGTTAACATGAAGAAAGTCCTAAGATAGTATATTGTAAATAGACACAGATATTGTGAATTTCTGCCTGCGATCTGTTTTTCATTTTTCGAGCAGAGAGGAGAAATGGTATGGAATAAAAATTTATATAATATTTTTTTGCAAAATATTCTTCAATAAACTGTTATTTGTTTTTATTAATTGCATTTTTTAATTTTTGTAAACACTTATTTATTTTGATTGATTATCATTTATTATGATGGCAAATTTAAATCGATTTTACACTTATTTCCTGAAGTACTAGAGTAATGAAATTTGGTACAGTTGTGTATTCTGTATGAGAATGTTATATTTTCACAATTTAAATACCAATTAAATAATTGATATAATTAAAGTTTAATTCTATGCAGAAGACTACGTTTCCTAGAGATTTTGTGAAAAATTCCAGATTTAATGCAAGTTTTATTATTGAGTAATATAGCAAATATTAAAAAGTTTATAACTAAAAAATTGTTTTTTAGACGCTTTTATTTAACATCAAAAGTTTAATATGCGTATAAATGGAATTTTATAATTGATATTTCAGTTATTTCCCAATTTACAATAGCTCTAACATTTTGAAATGAGATTTGTTATTTCAATAAATTTAGAGCTCTTAATTAATTAATATATTTAATTTACTTAAAAATTTATTTCATAGTGACGACGGCATCTATAAATCTGTTATATTTTATTTTAGATTTCTTAATATTTATAATTATAAAATATAAACATTTTTTTAAGTTTAAAAAATTCAAAATAATAAAAATTGAAAACTTTTTTTTGCCTATATAAAATAATGATTCCAACTCTTTCATTATTAGGTTAATTAAAATGTCCCATATCAATTTTCCTCATACCGCTTTTCAAATGGTTTTTAGAATTTTTATCAATTTATACATACGTCAAATGCCTTTAGATGTTAGAAGTGTTTCGGCACGTTCCCTACCATTGCACGAGAGGGTAGGGAGGGTATATTTCCTGGGCCAATTGCCAGGGGATGCAAAATTAAGGATTTAATTTGTGGTATTTAATATAAAATTAAGTTTCTAATAAGCTCCTTATTCCAAGATTTTAAAAATTGAAACGGTTTTAGAAAAACAAGAGAAAATTAAAAGCTTTTAAAGCCTGCGGGTTTCTCTGGTTGGGAACAAACGTTTATACGAAACTTACTGTTATTAGCTCATGGCTTAGAATGTATGTTTAATTGAAGTGTTAAACAGAACAAATTATAACAAAACTGTACTTTGAAGTAGTAAGTAGTACTTCGGCTTTTTTGTGTATGAAAAGGGGGCATGTAAAATGCAAGAAAAAAGATGTTTCATCTTTTGAATTTATTATATATTTTATTACATTTATATATATATATATATATATATATATATATATATATATATATATATATATATATATATATATATATATATATATATATATATATATATATATATATATATATATATATATATATATATATATATATATATATATATATATATATATATATATATATATATATATATATATATATATATATATATATATATATATATAATTTTGGCATGATGTTTGTCTGTAAGTCAGTTTATTTGTCTGTAACAAATATATCTTAAAAACGCTTTAAAGGCAATGTATGAAATTTTATGTACGGCATTTTTACCAATTTTGCAGATTACTTTTAAATTTTGAGAAAAATCTGCTATTAAGAAGTGTGTCTGCCGGCGGATGAATTCAAATAAATTCAATAATTAAAAATCCAAAGAGCTATGTAAATAAAATTTAGTATACAGGTTTAAAATCTAAAATGTAGCTTCATATCAAATTTTAAACTAATTATGTGAAGCCGTTGACCATCTGTCGGTTCGTACTTTCTCATGCATTTAAAAGCGATAATTCATTCATAAATGCAATAACATAAATCTATAAAATTAGGTATATTGTCTTGAGATTACAATAGTATCATTAATCAATTAACTAATCTAGTTCTGTGTCAAATTTTGGCGGGAATCGTTCTGCAAAAAGAGACATCCAATGCATGTATTCCCAAAAATACATTCAGTAAAAATGCTATTTTCATGCTTAATATCTGTATTTTAAGTTATCTTATAATTATCACAAGACTGCAATTATCAGTAGATATAATTATCACTATATTGATATAATTATCACTAGACTATAATTATCACTATATTGATATAATTATCACTAGACTATAATTATCACTAGATTATAATTATCACTAGACTATAATTATCACTAGATTATAATTATCACTAGACTATAATTATCACTAGATTATAATTATCACTAGATTATAATTATCACTATACTGCAATTGTTTTGAAACTACCATGTTTGGCGATGGTGAACGCCACACTGGATATTCCCTGCCATATCTAGGGTCCACAATACACGGGGAGGAAGGGAGAATTTAATTAAAGGGCGTGCGAGAATTTTTCAGGAATATCATTCCCTTAGATTTTTGTCTAAGAATTGAATGCAATTTGGAAACTTTAACTTAAGTGAAAAGGTATCTATCTACCTTTGCCTTCCAGTTTGCAGAGGGGATTTTTTTATATTTTGTGTGAAATGAATTCCTGTAAAATATACTTAAATTAATATCATAAAATTGTTTAAAAATTTAAATTTAATTTATATCTTAACACTTTAGTATCCTTCAGAAGATAATTTTCTGAATTTCAAGATGATATAAGAATTATTTTTGTGCTGTAATATTTCCAGAAGTTATCGCTGAGAAACGAGAAAATTTCGTTTAATTTTCAAGTTATTATCCCCCCCCCCTCCTCCAAAAAACCGCTCTGAAGTGCACATTCTTATTCTCCAAAGCATATATATGCCAAGTTTTGGAGGTCAAAAATGATCTGATCTATACAGCGTCAACACTCACGCAAATACAGACACACATCTATCTTTATTAACAGTAAAGATTTTGAGTTTCTATATTATGCCTAAGGGCAAAAAAGCAATATCTATATAAAACTTTTTCATTACTATTCATCTATATATTCCTGTATAATCATATTTCTTAAATCATATAAATTCCAAAGTCCTTTATATAATAATATTTAGGATTAATTGCATGCTCAATTTATGTAGGTTCTCAGTATAAAAGTCTGAAAAAAATAAATAAGGATAGCTTTTCAAAAGGAGAAAAAAAGAGGAAAAGGGATAGTTTTGACATTTATTCTGGCCGTCCTTTTATGTAGCTACGCCACTGGGTTTAGATATACGTATATACTTATTTTTAAGGGTTACTTACATTTTGCATGAAAGGCATACATATTATAAAAATTGATATAATTGCTGAAATTTACAATTCTGATAAAGATATGACTTGAATTTTATTTATATAGTTCATAGCATAATTGAGTTGCCTGTTACCGTACACAAACATATCGCATTTTTTTTATATATGGAGAAACAGATAAATAGCATTTTCATTGACAAATTAGAGCAAATTTTTAAAGAAAATTATCACAACTGGTGTCAATTTACATACTAACTCTTTCATCCATCTTTTTTTTTCTGGATTTTCATTTATATCTGAACACTGAAACGAACTCTTATAATTAGGAATTTTCTCGAAGTCGGTGAGATCTAAAATATGAGTATTAATAAAATTTTGTAGTGGAATTTATTAAGAAATGAAATAATTTTCCTTTTCACGTAATAAAATAAAATAGATGGAATGTTTAAAAAAGCATATTTAACAGGAATATATAAAAACATATATAACAAGAAGAAAATTTTAACTGTCAGATTATTAATTTTCACTTTCTTCCAATAACAGTTTTTATATCAATGTTTTTAAGTATTATTTAACTTAAGTATTATTTCATATGAAGAACTGAATATATATTGTTAATTGTGTATATATTGTATTTATTTCCAATATTAGTAACAATCTATAATATAGCTTTTCCATAACGTTAATCTCATTCCAGAAAATAAGTATTTGCATATATTTTTAATGGATATTCTATGGATGCCATGTCAATGATATATTTTGAAAAATACATTTTTTGGAAAATGTCTGTCTGTCTGTCTATGACGAATATAACTAAAAAAACACATTAAACTAGATGGATGAAATTTGGTATATGATCCTTACGCCAAATTTGGAGATTTTCATCAAATTTTTAGTAATATTCGCTTAAAGGAAATCTGTAAGTCCGGCTGTTCGAATATAAGTTAGCACAATAACAACAAAACGAAAACAGCTAAACAGATGAAAATTCAATACACAGATTTAACATCTATGATGTAGACGCCTACCATATTTTGAGCCCAATCCAACGAGGAGTGACCATCTGTTAGTGTGTCCTTTCAGAAACATATAACTTCAATAACTTATATTATATTATAAATCACATGGCAGTAGGATATTATAAATCACATAGATAGTAGCAAATTGCCAAAGAACTGATCAAGTCACATTATAGATTCACTAAAAATGCTAAGTTTAAACCAGTGTTAATATTTCATCAATATTATATGCCAATTCCATGCAAAGCGTTCTACTTTTACTAGAAAGTACGCTAGAAAGTTTTAGGGAGACCATTCCCACTGGTTCATATTGAGTAATTGAAAGCTTGTGATATGATTAAAACTACAAAAATAACTGGAATATTCATTGTTTTCTTGGGTTTTCTGACTACAAATTGTTTATAAATTAATAAACGAAAAAATGAAACGTAGGAATTACAAGAATAAAAAATTTTCAAAAAAATACGAACTCTGACCTCTAGAGGGAAAAATTCTTATTCACTAAAAGTGACATTGACTACATTCGGAATCCGAAAAGGCTTCTAAGCCCAGCAGTGACAGCTGAAATCGTTTTTTGACGTCCAAATTGAAACCTGTGCTCTCTCAGCGCATCTTTTGTTCGAATGGTGGACATCCAAATACATTTAAGATAGATATCTTTCGGCAAGTTTCGGTTTTCCTTTTCCGTTCCAAATGCATTTTGAAATGTGGATCCACCATTCCATCCTTTAAGCTGAAACAGAAATGCCTGGGAAGTTTTCTTTATCCTTCTGTCAGAGAAGTTTTAAGATGGATAGGGTAAAATATGTTATAAGCGGGCTATTTTTCCGTGTATAAAAAAACAGCTTCGGATTAAACTTTTAATGTTGCTAAATATGTGCATTATTTTCTTTCTGTTTTAAGAAGTTATAGTATTTTTTGCATTCAGTTATAAATGTAACAAATCTTAATAAACATAGTTGTAATTGATTAGCAACTAAATTGATGTCTATTATATTTCTATGTCTCAGCACTCACTTATGTTGACATAGCTAAGTTGCTTGCCTCACACATTACAGACACAATGAAGTTTCCCTAAAGATTGTTCCTTTCACAAAACACTGTCTCCTTACCAGAAACATTTTTAAAAATCCTCATCTTTATCTTAGTATTTCCTTCGAAATTATCAGAATTTAATTTGGCACACTTTTTCAAATTACTATTTAACAATAAGTTAGGTGTAGTTATTAAGAGTCGGGATCTCTCAGATCATTGCTCACTTTTCTTTATCTTCAATGTCTTAACATTTTATTCTTATTTTAATGATTAAGATATGTTTATTTTTCTAATTACTCATAACGTTACGTCCTTTTTTGTATTAACCAGTGACGATGATGATGATGTCGTGGTCGCATTACAACGGAAAGGGAGGTGCATGGTATGGTATAGTTAAGGTTTTCTGGCACAAGGTCCAATTTAGGACAAGCTGCGCCATCCACAAGGATATTTAAATAGTTCCATCATAAAAGTGTAAAATGTGTAAATAAAACAAGGATACATTGTAAAACGTCAAAAGTTTAGAAGGTCCATGATTTATAATGATTTGGCACAAGAATAAAAATAAAACTCAACTTTTAAATGCTATGAAAGAAACCAATGGCTTTTAAAAAGTCAAATAGTTTTAAGTGAGGTTTCTCACCCACTAGGTCCTGTAAATTTAAAATAGGCGAATGAAAGTGAGTTAAACGATCAGAAGTAAAATTAGGACATTGAGTAAGAATATGTGCAATAGAATTGATCACTCCACAGTTCGTACAATGAGGGGCTCGTTCACCAAACAGCAAATGTCTATGCGTATACCTTGTGTGCCCAATGCGCAGACGAATTAATTTTACATCTGCGCATCGGTTTGGTAAAACTGACCACATATTTATTTTTGGTTGAATAACATGTAGTTTGTTATCAACATGTGTGTCCCAAACTTCTTGCCACTTTTTATCGATGTATCGTTTGATATAACTTGATACATCACAAAAGGGAACACGGAAATTGAACGGTTCTGAAGCTGATTTTGCAGCTAGATCTGCAAGCTCATTGCCATGGATTCCAACGTGACTCGGTACCCAGCAGAAAATTATTTCGAAGTCTCTATTAGCCAGTATTGATAGTTGCTGCATGATTTGTGCAACAATTGGATGACAAGAATAATCAAAATTTTGTAATTGTTGCAAAACGCTCATGTTGTCGGTGTATAAGCAAAATTTACGACAGTCAGATGAAGAAATATTTTGCAGTGCAAATAAAATAGCAGTTGCCTCTGCCGTATACACTGAGCAATATTTGGGGAGAGTATGGTTATATGTAGAGTTATCTAAAATAACACCGAAACCGACATGATTCATCGTTTTTGAACCATCAGTAAAGATTGCTTTATAGTTATTATACTGGGCACGATGCTCAAGGAATATTCGCTGAAGCGAATGTGCATCAATATGAGATTTTTTGAAACCAATGAATGGGTTTATATGAGAAATGCATGGTGTATTCCAGGGAGGAAAGCAGAAACGGTCAATAGACAATATGCTCACTTCAGAAAGTTGTGTGTCTGAAATGAAGGATTTCATGCGTTCATAAAATGGACGGATAGCCGTTGGACGAGCATTATAAATTCGCTCTAAAAATTGACTGAGAGTGGTGTAAATTAAAGGATGCTTAGGTGTGGATGAAATTTTAAAATAATATTGCAATGACAATTTCTGGCGACGCAGAGATAATGGAAGTTGATGGCACATTACATATAAGCTTTGCACTGGGGATGTGCGGAAAGCTCCAGAGCAAATCCTCAGAGCAGAATGATGGATTGTATCAAGTTTCTTCAAAGCAGTATTGCTGGTAGAGCCATATGCTAAACAACCGTAGTCTATACGAGATAGAATCAGAGCTTCATATACTCGGAGTAATGATGTCCTATCAGCCCCCCAAGATGTGTTGGAGAGAACCTTTAGAATATTTAGCATTTTTTCACATTTCTTTCGTAGAAAGGAGATGTGAGAATGGAAAGAAAGTTTTCGGTCGAAAATTACCCCGAGAAAACGTACTTCTGGTACAACAGGAAGAACTCTATTGCGTATACAAATTTCAGGTTCAGGGTGAAGACTGCGTTTTCTGCAAAAGTGGACGCAACAACTTTTACTTGATGAAACTGTGTATCCATTCTGATCACACCATTTCACAAGACTATTCACAGCAGTCTGCAACTGCCTTTCAATCAGTCTTATGTTTGATCCCTGGCAAGAAATATGCAAATCATCAACGTATAATGTGCCTAAAACTGATGAAGGAAGTATTAAAAGAATTTTGGAAATGTGGATAATAAAAAGAGTAACGCTCAATACGCTACCCTGAGGAACACCTTCCATTTGAATAAAAGAGTCAGATAATACTGATCCAACACGGACTTTAAAAACACGACAAGATAAAAATTTTTTAATAAAAAGTGGTAATTGACCCCGAAACCCAAACTCATAGAGGGTTCGAAGTATCCCATAACGCCAAGTCTGGTCATACGCCTTTTCAATATCTATGAATATGGAAACCAAATGATTTCTCCGCACAAATGCATTACGGATTTCTGTTTCCAACTGTAAGATGTTATCAAGGGTAGATCTACCTTTGCGAAATCCACTTTGATGTAAAGGTATACGGTTTTCCAATTCAAGTTGATGGATAAGCCGGAAATTAACCATTCTTTCAAATGTTTTGCTTAAACAGCTCGTAAGTGCTATAGGACGATAGTTTGAAGGGTCTGATGGATCTTTCCCAGGTTTCAAAATTGGAATTATAATAGCTTCCTGCCATTGCGACGGAAAAATTCCTTCATTCCAAATTCTATTATAGAGGCGGAGAATATTATTAAGTGATGGAACACTCAAATGGCTAAGCATATGGTATGATATTCTATCGGGTCCCGGACTGGTGTTATGAGATTTGGAAAGTGCCTTTTGCAGCTCACACATATCGAATTCAGAGTTATATGGGAGGGCATGTCGTACTTTAAAGTTAATTGGTTGTCTCTCAGCACAGTTCTTTATACTTAGAAATGTAGGATTATAGCTGTCTGAACTAGCCACTTTGGAAAATGTTTCAGCAATAATATTGGCTATATCTCTGGGTGATGAGTAAGTACAGGAATTATTCTTTAAAACCGGAAATGTAAATTCTTGGTAAATACCGTTAGCAGCCTTTACTTTTTTCCATAAATGCTTACTAGATATATTAGATGTAATACGAGACACGTATCCAATCCAATATTCCCTCTGACTGCGTCTTCGAACTTTTCGGGCAAATGCCTTTGCACACTTGAATGCAACGAGATTTTCTGTTGTTGGATATCTTCTAAAAATATTCCACCGTTTACTTTGTGCCTTCTCCGCTTCACGGCAGGCATTATTCCACCAAGGTTTGGAGAGCTTACGAGGTCTGGTAGAACTTTTTGGAATTGCATTATCAGCGGCATATAATATAATTTGAGTTATTTGTGTAACGGCCTCAGAGATATCCAAACAATTAACCATTGCTTCAGTGATTGTGGCCAACTGCTGAAAGCTTTCCCAATCTGCCCGTTGGAATAAGTAGACAGATGGTCGTTGTGCCATCCTAACACTATCAGCAAGGGCAATCAAAATTGGAAAGTGGTCACTATTCAGAAGATCTCTTCCAACTGAAAAATTTAAAAGTGGAAATAGTATTGGCGAACATACAACAAGGTCTAATGAATGAAATGAACGAGTAGGTTCGTGAAAATATGTCTTTTCATCACTATTTAACAGGCAGAGATTATGATCAGATATCAACTGCTCAATTTGCTGGCCACGAGAGTTGGTGTCCTCATTTCCCCATAGGATGCTATGTCCGTTAAAATCACCGAGTAATATGAAGGGAATAGGAAGTTGATCCACTAAAGAGTTTAAATCTTCTTGTAAAATCACCTCACGTGGAGGGAGGTATACACAGCAAACTGTTATAAGTGTCTTTATGTGGACTTGAATAGCAACAGCCTGCAAATTGGTATGAAGGATAATTGGTGTGCTGGGGTAGAAGTTGGAAGTGAAAATGCAAACACCTCCTGAAACACTAGCATTTAAATTTGTATTTGAATCTTTGCGGACGCAGTTGTACCCTCTAATTTTAGAGATTATTGAGGGTTTTAAATAGGTCTCTTGTAAAGCAAAACAGACAGGCCTGTGTTCATTTAAAAGTGATTTGATTTCGACGGTTTTAGAACGATACCCACGACAATTCCACGAAATGAAACCAGACATGAAAAAAAAAAATGTTTGAAAAAGTTACGCAGGGCCGCCTGGAGGCGATTTATTAGGAAAATTATCCATTTCTACATCAGATATATCAGATGTAGATGGACAAATTGCTAAGATAGAGTCTGAAGTAATCGGTATATCAGAAGGATCTGGAGGTTTAGGAGGGACTTCATTGTCAGATGTTTTGGCACTTGGAGGAGATTTTGTTTTCTTTCGTTTCTTCTTAGCGAAACGAGTTAAAGAAAATTCTGAATCTTTAGATTGAGAAACGGGTTGAGAAGATTTTTTAGTAGTAGAGACTGAATTTCGATTATTTTCAGTTTTTTGTACGTTATTGCTCTTTACTGATTCAAGAGCTGAATGTTTACAGGAGCAGGTTTTCAATGTATTAATATCTGTAAAGTCGGTCTGAGAACTAGTGCATTTCAATGTTGAACTTATGGCGGCACTATAAGTAAGGCCAGGTTTGGGTGTTCTGTCTAAAACGAATTTTTTCGCTTCTGCGTATGAAATATTTCTTCTAACTTTCAGACTTTGAATTTCTTTTTCCGTTTTCCATTTAGGACAGTCACGAGAATACGCAGGATGGGACCCAGAGCAGTTTAAACATTTGAAGGTCTGTGTGCTACAAACTGAAGTTTCATGATCATCAGCTGAACATTTGGCACATCGACGGTTGCCACGACAAGTTCCCTGCGAATGTCCGAATCTCTGACATTTAAAACAACGCAGAGGATTTGGTATATATGGTTTAACTTTGGATTGTATATAGCCAGCACGTATAAATTTTGGAAGTTCCGGGCTACTGAAAGTTAGAATGACATGTTTTGTTGGAATGAATGAACCATTGCGTTTAATTTTTATGCGATGAGCTGCACAAACTTTTTGGGAATGTAATTCCTGAATGAGTTCATTCTCCGAACAGTCAAAAAGATCTAAATCGGAGATGACTCCCCGAGAAAAATTCAGTGTCCTGTGAGGAGTTACCTCTACAGGGAAGTCTCCAAGTTGTGTTAATTTCTGCATCGTAGCAATCTGTGTTTTTGATGAGGTCTCAATAAGGAGATCCCCGGACGGAAGTTTTTTAGTAGATTTGACATCACCAATAAATGAAGAAATCAATCTTTGAACTATGAAAGGTGAAACTTTATTAAATGTCTTTGGTGTGTGTAAGATTAAGAATCTAGTATCTTCGGTGATTGGTAAACGTGGCGAAGTGTCTGAAAAACCCATGCAAAAAGGGAAAAAAATTCAAGCCCCGACGGCACCACCCACCATGGAGCCCAACAAGGGAAGGCAGCCACCGGCTCTGGTTGCCTCCAGCCTCGGCGCTTACCCTGATGCTAGCCAGAACTTATACGCTAAGGGCCACTTCCAGGAACGTCTACCACCCTTAACGCAGAGCCCCAGAAGGTGACCCCTTCGCTTGATCCCCTTGAGCAGACCAGCCAAATGGCTGGGATACCAGCCGATTGATACACCGGGGACCGAAATGTACCACCCGTCTAATGGGTCGCCACGCACGGCATACACGTGGGGTTTTTGGCTGTCCATGAGAAGCAAGAAGCAAACAGAGCGGCGACAGCTTCTCATGGAGAGCTCCCTCGCTTGCCGTCGAGGGAAAGAAAAAACAAAGCAGAAAGCAGAAGGCGCAGAGAAGAGTAAACCTAAAGGGAGTAATGATCCCTGGGTACCTCGGGATTGGGACACCCGTACTCACCTATAGTAGGTGAGCCCCTGAGGGTGGAAAGGGAGGTGCAGTAGCTTCTAAGGGTAAAGACCCTTGAGCACCCGACGGTAGAAGTCTAACTTCTAGCTTATATGAAGATGACACTCACACAGTCGCTTGCACAACTCCTTTTTAAAGGGGGGGGGAGGGAGGGCTCTTTCACACACCTCACAGATAGAACAACCATACCCGAACCAGGACTCGAACCCGGGACGCTGAGATCACGGGGGTATTAATCATTCACAAAAGCATATAATTTAAAATTTTCAAATGTAATATAAAAATAATAAGAAAGAAAAAAAACCTTGCCATTTTGTTAAGGAGGTTTGAGCAATGGAATTTTCTTTTCTTAGGCTTTTTGCAATGAATGATTGAAATCAAAGAGTTTTAGGACTATAACTAGAATAGCATGAAAACTGTCAACTGATTTCAAGGGAAAAAAACGTATAACAAATGAAAGTATAAAAATAATCCTTGCTTAACAAACGATTAACTGCCGTATTAAAATATTTTTTAGTTTTTGTTAATTTATTTTTACACTTTTATCAGAATATTTTTTATTGAATTCTAAAATTATTTTATTTTAAATTTTTATTGTTTCCAAAAGTATGTATTTATGATAAATAAAATAGGATTAAAAACTCATATGAAAAATATTAAAGTAGATTCGAACTTCTAGTCGGAAACATTATCCCTGGATACTGCATTATAGTTTAATTTGTTTGTATTTATTTTATTTTTAAAAATTTACTAGCAGCCATAGTATAGAAACAAACAATGCATTTATTTCACAAATTATGCGCGTACAAAGGGTGTAGTTGAAAGGCAAAAATATTTACTTATAAAATATATTTAAAAATATTTTTAATTATTTATTAAAATTAGTAAAAAATATACAGAGACAACATTGGCACTGGAGAAATGCTCATTTTAAAAATTTTAATATGTTGTAAAAATGTTTTTATGCAATAACAGGCTTCCGAATTATTCAGACAACCCTTAGAAATTTTTGTTTGTTTTTATTTAAATATTGAATTGGAAAAACCTTTCTTAGTGAGTACTTACTATACAAGAAATAACAACCTTAGGCTGCTATAAATAAATTATCTCTATAGAATGTTTTTAATATGCATGCCATAATTTATCGATATTGCATGAGTTTGGATTGTCATATTTAAAAAGTGCTTCGTCGAAAATAGAAAGATGACAAAAGTTTCGGACCTGATATTTAGCAGTGGAGTAAAATATTCACCTGTTTTTATTAAAAAAATATTCTGGCAGTTGGCTATATTTTAAGCCCCTACGATAAATTTTTTTTCTGTAGTGAAATATATTTCAAAATAAATCCTAAAGAATGCCTATTTAAAATAAATTGTTTTCCAAAGCAACAATTTATAAGTGCTTTTTTCATAAATCTTTTTTTCTTAAAGACCAATATTAAATTTAACATTTCTGTTTGAATTAACCTCAGATACGTAAAAAATATCAATATCTAGGTTTTAGTAAGCATTTATAAATCGCACAAAATAAAGTTAAACCAACCTCAAAAAACTCTTAGATGGGATTCTTTTTCTCATATAATAGAGAAAGATTCCAGCTTCCATTGTCACTCTCACCTTATCAAGAACTATAAAAGTAATTGTTTAGAAAATAAATTCTCATCTCTTCCATCTTAAACTTTATTTGATTTATTGAATTCTCTTGATTTTCTGAGTAAAAAGAAACCGAGCGCGTCTCTTAATTTTGAATGCTCACTTTTCATTGGTCTTTCAAATAATCCCAAACCTAAAGACTCTTCAATGCGCCACTTTTTTTTTAGTAGCGAATACCAACTAACAACTGAGAGAGCCTCGTACAGAAGCATTTCACAATGGAATTTATTTTTAATCTAATTGGATCTTTCTTTCGCCCCTTGTCAAACGAAGCGAAGTGAAGCGACGGGAGGAATTTGGAATCCTCCTTTTCTCCCAACGTCACATCATATCAAAGGTAAAAGTGGAATATGTAATGCTAATATGCGCTAGGAAAGAGCATGCGAATGAAAGAAAATAATAATAAAAAAATGACGCTATGAGAAGGGGGAAAAAAAAAAGAAAAAGAAAAGCGCAGTTACGGCTACTGGGTGCGGGGATTTGGAAAACATTTCTTTTCTTTATTCCGCTTCTTTGCAAAATAACTCTGAAAAGATTTGGCTAATTAAAGCTGAATGTATCGAAAAGAAAAATATGTGAATACTTTTCAAAAGATCAAAGAAATATTCATAAATTAAAATAAAATAAAATGAAAGAAACGGGAGTAATTTTTCCCAAATAGGAAGAAGTCTAGAATTGAGATATCTAAGCGCGAATGTTATTTGAAGAAAGGAAGCAAATGAAGGTGCAATGTTGTCGCTGTTTGTGTAATGTTTGCAGAATCAGTAGTATACAAATAAGCTTTTTATATGCAAATTATTATTTTACGCACAAAACACGTGAGAGAGGGATTTCATGAGCGACAAATATTTTTATGAACAATACTGTGAAGATATCTGTAATGTCAACTGACATACGACTTTTTTTTATTTAAAAAATCAATTCAATTATATATGTTTTGATTGCTTCCTATATTATTAAGATCGATACTTTATATAGTTTTAGTTTTATAAATGTCTTGAATATCAGTTTAAAATGTTTTTAAGAATAGTTTATTAATATACTAATAATGAAGTTTGATTCTTAAGATTTATTTCATTTGATAGTAATTGTTAAAATGTATTTTATTATAAAAGATAAGATATTTTTTATAAATTATAAAATCAATTGAAAATTTGACGCTGAAATTTAAGCTTTCACATTCTAACTATTAGAGATCTGTTGTAACTTTCCAAAAATTAAATTTTGGCTTTATTTTTAGGCTTTTTAATGCTTTTTATATATTTCTGTAAATTTCAAAAAAGTATTACAGTATTAAGATTATTAGAGTATTAAACATAAAAGTATTACAGTATTAAGACTATTAAAGTATTAAACATAAAAGTATTACAGTATTAAGATTATTAGAGTACTAAACGTAAAAGTATTACATTATTAAACGTATTCAATAAATATAACTTTTTAATTATTTTTTAGGAAATATGTGCAGAGTTTGATCATGATATACATTTTAGTTTTTTGCATATTATTTAGCAGTATTTAATTAGTTAGAAATGCGATTATTGAGGTTTGCAATTAAAAAAGCAATTAATGTAACAGTTGGAAAGAAAATGTTTTGGATAAAAAGCTTATATATTTGAAAATAGCATTTTTGTTGTTCGGTATCAGTTTCATTTCAAATTGTAGTGTTGTTTTTTTCTTTTAATTGCCGCATTGAAAAGAACCAGTGGGCTCTTCATGGCCGAATGGTCATAGAACTGATCTCATAATCAAGGGATTGTGAGTTCGAATCCCGCGATTCACAGTTTGTGTAAATATTGATTTAATTGATATTATGTTTCTCTTTATTTCATGTTCTAGAAGATTCTGGATATTTCTTTTGTTTACCAGATAAGTGTTCTGGACTTTTCTTACTGTCTCCAGAAAAGTATTCTGGAACTTCCCCTGCTAGTATAAAAGCAGAAGATTTGTCAGTCACTATGTTCAGAGTGCAGTTAATAAATTGGTTTTGCTCTACTTCTTGTGTGTGTCATTAAGTTCTATACTAAAGTATCTACGTGATATTATTATCAAAAGGAAGAATCATTTTTTTTTGTCTTATATCAAATTTTATTTTTACATTAAAAACATAATAGAAAGGACTTTTATTACTTTTCTGTTTGCTAGTTTCACTTTGCATTATTTGATTTAAAGGAATTTAATACTTATATCTGAAAGGATAGTAAAGATAATTTTCTTAGTTATATTTTTAATATTAATAAATAAAGAAGGTCTTCTTTATTTATTCTTTATTTCTTCTTTATTTATAATAATATTATAAATAAAGAAGGCTAAATTATTCCTTGAATAGTAAAGATACGTACATATATAATCACTGAAAATGCTGTTTATTATTAAAGTTTTAATTCTCACATTTTAACCAATTTAGTAGAAATAGTTTAACAGCAACAACAAAAATACAATTTTAAACTTGTTTTTTTTTGGCAGTTTTGTTATTTAAATGTATTCATCATATTCGCCAGTATATACCTTCGAAACAGAATATACAAAATTAGGATAATTTATTATTATTATTATTATTAAACGCTTCTATTTAACTTTGCATGTTTGATGCTTTAAAGAATGGAATTTTGTAATCTGTTTTCCGTTCACTTCCTGATGTACATGAGTTCTGAAATTTTAAATAGTTATTAGTTACGGATGACAATGGAATATATTAACAATTTTAATCTAAATTATCCATTAATATATTGATTTACCTAAAAACTGATTTCGCTGAATTCTAGAAATAAATGTAAGAAGTATTAATTTTTGAATTCCATAATATTTATAATCTTGGATCATGAAATATATTAAAGATAAAAAAAAAACAGAAAATAATGAAAACAAGAACCATTTTAAATTCGCTTTTATTTATTTAGTAAAGAATAAAAAATATTTTTTATCCAAAATTTTTCATTATTATAAAAACATAAGATGCCATGAAAACATAAATATATCCATAAAAGTTAAAATGTTGTTTCGGAAATTTCCAAAATCCATTCGCCGATGTACGGTGAAGAAAAGTGCAAGGAAACTCAGTAAATTCAATAAAGGATAATGATGATTTATTCTACAAGAAAAAACTATACATCGGTAATAAAGGACAGACGAAGCATACAGAAAACAGATCAGTAAAAAGCAGCACATTGATAATAAACAGTCGTAACAGCAGAAAGCTCTCAGAGAAAATTTGCCAGAGATCAACACTCCAAGAGAGATTTCGCTTGACTACTGACACCTCTCAACTCGTCTCATTATTGTCTGGCTACTGACTCTCGACCTTTTATAGTTTCCGATATAAGGGATAAAATGTTTTAGAGCAAACGGCAGAAATTGAATAATAAGGGAAATAGCGATTAGATTTTTGAATATTCTGGGTTTTTCGTTTTTTCCGCTAAACTCGTTAAATGACCACCAAGTTTGTCGCCACGGTTGGAGACCACTGATTTGGCATCCATGCATCGCCCCTTAGAGCTATATGTAAAAATATCTTCCTTACTATATTATAAAGCTATATTATAAATTCGTAATGATATAATTGGGATTAAAATTTTCTGTGTATTTAGAGTATTTCTGATAGAATATCAGGATTTTGATATTTTGTTTTGGCATCAATATTTTTGATAAAAAATAATTGAAACTAAAAAACAAGTTAGTTATAAGAAAATGAAAATATTTACCTTTCTAGTAGAAAATTATGAATTAATGAGAATAGATAGTAATCAATTAAAATGTTAAAATTATTTAGAATATTAAGTAATCAAGTAGAATATTGAATATATTGATTGCTTTTGAAATAGAATATTTATTCTTAGAAATCCAGATTATTAGAAGAAGATTTTCTAAGAAAAGAATAGCATTTTACATTATTGTTTAGATTAAATAAATGAACTTCAAAATAATCGCTTGATTAAATGTAGTGGTTTGCTCTTTTGAGAGTGAGCAGACTTTATTGCCAGCTAAGACTTGGATGTTTGTAAAACTGATCTGTTTAATATAGTCAGATTTTGCCTCCCAGATGATTTGAAAAAGAAAAGACTATCATCTTTAGTAATTATTATTTCTAAATAAATAAAGTTTAAAAATTAATAAATTAATAAGTGATAAATATAAAAATAAATGAAAAGCGTTTTCACACACACACACGCACACGCACATACATACATACACACACACACACACACACACACGCAATTAATAATTATAAATAAAATAATATGAATAAAAATATGCAGACTCAAAGCAATTAAATGAGGAAAATGACCTCAGAAATTGCTAATGATGTGAACAAACTTTATGATTATCATAAAAAACAAAACAATTACTAAGCTTTCATATAAATAAGATTACGTTATAAATGTGGTTGTAACTTGCAATTTACTTACTTTACTTACTATCTGCTCTTTACTCTTTTGTGAATTTTGTTTTGACAACCAGACATTTAACAATTTTTTTCCTTTTTATATTACTGATAAAAGAGTTTTTTAAATTATTATTATTTTTTTATTCTCGTTGGTGTTGGTGTCTCGTTGATGGTTTCATTTCGATGGTAGCCAACTATTCGCTTATTTTACTTTGTTGAATTTTGAAATGATCCGATGGTAATCAACATTATATAAAGAGTATTTACTCAGAAAATCCAAATTGATACGTTATTATTTAGAATTTGAATTGCCCAAATTTATTAATATTATTTTTTTCCTTAAAATATACCGAAATTTTATTTCTTGATAAAATACGTAAAGATTTAATACTATAAAAATACTTCAAAAACCAAACAACCAGTCTTTTTCTGGATTCTTTTTTATCTCTTACAGAATATCAAAACACAAGCAACTCGAAATCTGAAAATGGCTTTCAAGAGCACTTTCCGCGTCACTAAATAAGTGACTGGGTAAAGTAGAAGTGATTCTTCAGACAACCATTTCTTGAGTCAAATCTTTCCCCTCCATTCATATTCCAGAAAGGATTAACCGTACCCGCCGAAAATAATACCCACTCTGGCTTTAATCCCGGATGAAAGATTTTTCTTCAGAAAAACCGCTTTTTCAACTTGTTTTTTTTTCCACGTATCGACATCACTGTGGCAGCCATAGATTTATTTTATTGTACATTTCGTTCTGTTTCAACATTTTTTTAGATTTATAGCTATCTTTAAGGTGGTATTTGAAACATCTGAGAGTTATGCGGCTCTGCATGTGGAATGAAAACACTTGAGACGAATATATATAATAGTTTCGCCTGTTTGGAAAATGTCATTTTTGAAAATATTTTCGAATATCAGCAGGGATTATAATCTCATGAAAAGGAATTTCTTTTTTCTGTGTAGGTAAAGTGCTTTTCAGTGAGTTTATTTTGCTACATTGAAGAAAAGTTTTGAATTTCTAAAAATTTTCTGTTGATGATAGCGTAAAACAACTTGACATTAAAAAAACTTTGCAAGAATTATCAATTATTCTGCTAGGCTTTGCACAAAGAGATAGTGCTTTTCGATGAATTGCTACAGAAGAATTTTGAATTTTTTTTTTCACTCTGCAGTTATTATATAAAAAACAAAAATCTGAATAAAATTTGCAGAAATGGTGTAGCTATTCTGCAATAAAGATATTTTTTTGGCAAGAACCTTTAGAAGAGATGAGTATATTTTGAAATTTATCTGCAGACAAATATTTTAAATTTTTAGGATTTTAATTTGCTGTAAATATAAACATACAGTATAGATCATCGAAAAAATTAATAAAAATCATAAAATCGATTTCAATGAGTTACTGCAAAACTCTTTTTACTGCAAAATTTTTTTTCACTGTAGTGATTATTATAATATATTTTGTGAAAGAATTGAAATTTCATTACTATGTTGCCTTTGGTTTCGTTTCATAAAATAAGTTTTATTGAAGAATTTTAAGTTTTTTTATTTATTTTTATTCTTTCAGTTCGATTTTATTTCAAATAATGATATTAACTTGTTGGAAAATAAAGTTTTGGCACAATTCTTACTATGTGAGCAAACATAAATTCAGTGACTAGCTGAAGAATTTTTTTGTTACAATTATAAGCAAATATAAATGTTAATTTACTGAAAATCTTTGCTGTGATGATAAAAAAGTGTGAAACTTTTAAAATTCTTGTATTACATAATTTGAATAAATATGTTATATAAAATGTAACAAAACACAAATTTTTATATTAAAAATAATTGATGTTAAAATAAATATGTAAAACTAATAAAACAATTTGTTCATGCAAAAAATCATGCATAGCAGATGATAAGGAAAATAATTGTAAATACTTTGAACTTCTGTTCTTCATTAGAATTCGCCAACATTTTATTTCATCAAGAAAGATGATATCTTTGCTATGCATACTATATGACATTTCACTTTATGAATTTTTGTATTTATAGAATTCTTAATACTTGATAGAATTTAAATGTTCGAATATATTTATAATACAGTTCGAATTTAAATTCAGTGTATAAAACAAACTAAAACAAAACACTAAAAAATTTGAGATATTTTGTTTAAGATATTAGTAATTTCATTTTAATAAAGACTGTGCTTGAAAAGATATTATTATCAGTATACATAGAAATTTTTTTTGTATAAGTTTATAAACAAATTTTTATTTATAAGTTTGGTTAAGAAAACAAGCAGATATTTACAACTTTTGTAAAATGAGTAAAGAGGAAACTTTTTCAATTTGAATAAACTCAATTCGATGAAATTTTATTGAAACAAACTGAGATATAGAATGTTTTAAATCAATTTATCAACACATACGCTCTCTCTCTCTCACACACACATATGCACGTACGCAAGAGCAATAAAATAAAATAATTAATTTATATTTGCTTTCAATTTTTAAACTACTGTTATAATACAGTGTGATCTAGAATTTTACTCAATTTCATAAGCATTAAAAATATTCAGCCGAAGCATTATGTAGAAGTTTTCCATTCCGTATTAAGAAGACATAAAAAAAATCAATTTTTTCCCCTCAAGCGTACAGATTTATTCTGTCAAAATACAAAATTACAAAAGCCTTTTATGATAATTAATATCCTACTATTTTTAGAATAAGTTTTAAAGGAAACAATAAATTAAAAGCTAAATCATTTTAAAATGAAATAAAAGATATTAACTTAAACATCAATTGGCTTGCTATTCATTCAGACATTAATTAGCATTGTATGAAACATTTTCATTTACTATATTGTGTAATTTCAAGAGATATTTATGATATGATTAGTAATTTTACACTGATGATTTTGAAAGAAGGTAGCTGGAAGATCATTAATAAACAATTGATACATCAGCTTGACAAGTATTTTACTTTGATATGAAAAGTCTGATGAGAAAGCTTGAAGATAAAATAAGGGCATCAAAATATGTATATATCAGGGGATTGCAAATTAATGAATGCTTCAAATATAAAATGAGCTAATTTATAGCTTTTCATCAAGACTATGTTTACTTCTACATGACTCTCCAACACAATGTAATTTTTTTTTTTTATTTACGAAAACGAAGATGGAAAACTTAACAGCGTTTTAGTTATTCATGTTTTCCTTTCAATAAAATAAAAAACTAAGATCTTAAAAAAATAAAAGAATAATAATATTTCAAGAATTCTAAACACACTTTTATTAGTATACTAAAAAGTAAATAAAGATTTTCTTATCATAAATATGGGTGTAAAAAATCGTAAATACCAGACACATTGGTAGAAACACAGGGCATTCATCAAATATTTCCCTGATTATGAAAAATATTAAAATAGAGTCATCTATAATAACACTGTAAAATCTTATCTATAGAATAGTTGCGTGTTTCAAATTTTATTTCAGCATACGATGCAACAAATGCAGAAATAGTGATTTTATATTCGATTGTAATCAAAATAGCATCAACAAAGATAAACTATCAATTTTCTTTGATTCCATGAATTTAAATTGATCATTGCTGTTTAACTAATTGCAGTGGAAAGACGTGCCAAATAAGTCGAATTGCTTTTGTTACAGAATCGCTAACGACGTGCTACACACATCAGCATACAGTTGTCACAAAAGTAAAAAATGACGTTCGTCACCCGCCCACTGAGATTATTTGCCGAAACATAGTTCACAGGAGAATAGTCTTAAATCGAAAATTAATTCATTTAGAAGATATAAATCTTTTTCCGCTTTTTTAAAGTTATCGGTCACTTTGTGTCGCCTTTCTGGAAATTAAGGTGGACCGTTGGCAAGCGCACCTTCAATTTTTTGCCATCACAGATGGTTTATATTAATTTTTGGGTTACTTTAATGACAAAATATTTGCAGCGGGAGTTGAAGACATTGATGCGCTCAAAATTTGGATCACAAAGTTAGTTGCTGTATCTAGTGTAGCAGTCGAAATCTTGGATAATATGTAACAGGAATTGGAATACCGCCTTGCAATTCTTCGCACTACGAACGGTGCTCATACAAAAATTTACTGACGTAAGTGTAAATAAAAACAATCATATCTCAAATGATAATAAATTTTTGGGAATAATTTTTTGTTATCATAGAAAGGCTTTAAGATCATCCTTTACTTCAAATAAAGATGAATTATATTCATTCTGATATGATTTTTAATTTTCTATAAATGCTTAGGAATTGTTTTTTTATATTATTTGTTATGCTTTAATTCCCTTGTATTACTGGAGTCTCATATTTCTATAATTTTGCATCTTCTTCCATATTTTTGAAAAAAAAATATTTTTTACTGTTTAGTCCTAAATATATTTCATAATTCATTCTACAAAATATTATTGAGTTTTGAAATCATATCTGTTTGAAATCATATGATGTTTATTTCTAGATGATACGACTAACATGGAATGAAAATCCAATTTAATTAAATTTTTAATCGTCAATAAAGATGAAAATATTAAATAAAAAGTAATATTAATATCAGGAACAAGCAACTGTACGAAATTTCAGAAGTCTAGTACATAAAGAAATGAGGGAAAGTTGATAAATACATTCCATCTAAAAATATATTATAAGTTAAATTGTACAAATGTATATATGAAACATATTCTGAAAGTGGATAACATTTAAAATATTTAAAATATGTTTTTAAATATGATAAGTTGAATCGTACTAATGCAACTTGCTATTTATGACATTTATTCTGCTATTATTTAATTTTTTATAAAAAAATTACACCTTCAATAGAAAAAAAAGGATTTTAACACCCCACGGCTAAAGAAAATTGTGCTAAATGAGAAAAGAATAAAAACGAAAAAAAAATGTCTGATGTAAAAGAAACGATCAGAAATATATATGTATGAAAAGTAAAATATTTTCCAATGAAGTAAATCATGATTCTCATATTTCAAGTTTTAAAAACACGTTATAACATGGAACAATTATTTTTGAAAAGTTTTACTTAATTTTACTTGTTTCTTGGGTGTAAAGACAGAATATAATAATTGATTTTTCACTCATTTATTCTTGGTGCACTAGTACTTTAAAATTCTATTGTGTCAATTGGATAACTGCACATTTTTGATAATATGCTATTGAAATATTTTCCTAATTAATTGATTAGTAAGCGCATTATTGTAGTTAAAAATCTGAATCCATATGAGTAGTGTTATCTGATTATGAATAGGAGAAATGCTTGATTAAGAGTCTACAATATTTAAAATAAATGACTATTAATATAAGGCAAAAAAGTAGAATGCAATTAAATTATAAAGATATCTACCTTTAAAAACATAAATTGTTTTATTTAATTTATTTAGAAGCGAAATCATTATGATTAAAGTATTGCTGGAAATATCTTCGTTTTTATTATTTCATAAAAAAATTATATATAAAAACTATAGGAAAAATAAAATAACTGATAGCGTTGCTCGTACGTCAATTAATTCTTTGTGTTTTTAACTTATATTACAAAAAAAAACATCTCTAACTTTTCATATAAACTCTTCCCGTTTTTGACAAACGATTATTTCGTAGAAGCGAATGCTGAACTTTAAAAATGAGGGTTTCATTTTTCATTTCAAATTATTAAAACTTTGAAATAATTTACAGAGATGAGTTTAAAGACATAGTTGTCAGATTTTAATGATAAGACTGTTTCATTAATTTAATGCAAGATTCGTATAAGAAGGAAGAATGGTTTATTAATATAGAATTAAAAAAGACCTTCTATGAATGCAATTTTAATTGTTTTTCTGATTTTTAATGTTTGAATCCTGTAATATAGAAATACAAAAAAAATAAATAAATAATAATAATAAAAAAAATCACCCCATTTTTTGAAATAATATTTTTCTAAAATTCATCTGCGAAAAATTCAGTGATTTAATGAGTTACAATATTTTTTTATTTCTCATCTTCTAGTTATATTTTCCTGTTACCATTAAGATTCATTCCTTTTGACAATTATGAATGCTTGGTAACACAGAATTGTTTAAATGGAATGTATAGAATGTAAATATATTTCTTAGTTTCTAATTGCTTTCCCCTTCAATTCCTCGCATCAAATACTTCCCTCGCTTTCTTTAATTGAAATCTTAATATGTTCTTTATCTGACTCGGCGCCGAGTGAATTCATTTAGCAATGAAAAAATTCAAATCGAAGCATAAAAACTACAAGATATATGTGAAACGATAAAAAGTATTTCGAATTAAAGTAAGTTATTTTAGGGTTATTCGTAAGAATAGATGACACTTTATTCTATCTACCCTTTGCGTTCCATTACATGGAGCACCTAACTTCGCTCTCTTTTAAAATCGCTAAATTCAACTATAAATGAAAAAAAATATATTTAAGAGTCACTTTTAACTTTCTTTTTAATAGTAGATGATAATTTAAATCAAGCTGATTCATAATTTTCAGATATAGCATGCTATGTAAAAAGTCTATTTTTTCAAAGAATTTTGTTAATTTTTTTGTAGTAAAAAGTAATTGTTAGAAAATAATTACAATGTTATTTTGTTGGCTGTATCTTAAGCTATTTATTCTATATATTTTTAAATTTTTCATAGAGAAAACATACATATAATCGCATGATACAATTAGGTGTTTCATCAGCAAGAACACTGAGCTGATAGTGTTACTCGACGGGACGCTATGCCGGAAAGAGAATACCTGTGTCTTCATTGTATTTTCTTTTTTCGTTGAAAATGAACTTAACGCAATGAACAGTGTTTGGGAGGATCAGAATCCTTGGAAATTGCCAAACCCTTACAATGAGTTTGAAGTTTTGGGGTTTTTTCTTTCTTTCTTTTATTTTTATCTGTTAAATTTTTACTTATAGCTACACGGAATTTCCTGTTCTTTATTTCGAGTTTCGCTAATGTTCGTTTTATATAATAGTTCAAAATTTTTTACACACATATATATATATATATATAAAACAGCTTATTATTTTTTTATTTTAAATCTAACTATAGATTTTTTTGCAAATTAATTGTATTAAAAGTGGCCCAAAGCGAAATTTTTTTCCCAAACTAAGCTAAATTTTTCCCAAACACCAAAAATAATTCAAAAATTGTCCTTCAGTAGTAACTCTGATCATGTCTTCTTGTGGTGCATTTTGGATCATGCTAAATCTGCTATACAGATGCAACGTTGTACGTTTTTTTTATTCAAATTCTAGACATTTTTATTCATCTTCGCGCTTCACTGCAATGCTCTCTTAGTCGCACTTTCCAGAGCTGTAGCTGCACAGTGTTCCAGGTGATGGAATATCCCTAAATCAAGACGATAAATACAATCTTTACGAAATTTAACCTATGTACTTCTATAGGTCTAAATTGGTTATCTAAAAATTTTTTTGTGTGAGCATAAAATTTAAAAGGTAGTGCGTCGCAAAGGGTTATGTTGTACAAGCCTATAAGCATTGAAGAAGCAGGAGGAGTAATGTAATGATAAGATTATAATGTTCAAATAATTTTATACCAAAATATTGATAGCTATTTTTCTCTGTTGCAATACAAATTTTGTGACAAATTATGCATAATAATTATTTAATTATTTAATATGCAATCAGTAAATACTATGAAGTTAGTATTTTATTTCTGATAACTTTATAACCAGATTATTGAATCACATTTCCCCATACTTATTCAACTTTCCCCATACTTTTTTTCCTATTTGTAGAGAAAATATGGAATTTCAAATCGATTTTTAATATCCTTTCAGTTATTTTAAAATATTCAGATTTTGTTCACATGTATAATATCAATGAGGATATCCTATTTTAATGCTTTTTGGCTTTTTGGATTTGATTATCAGTTAAATGAATAATTTAATTAAATTTTGATTTCACACGAAAGACATAAATTCTTGGTAGTGAATTTGAAAAGAGTGTTATAAGATTATATAACATATATGATAATGAACTTTCAATTAAAAGAAAAAATAAACAAAAAGAAAGCAATCAAAATCAAAACCAAAATTGCAACTTTTCAGTACACTAATAAAGGTGTGTTTTGAAACGCTACTTCTTTTAAAGATTTTATCATGTAATCAATCGCTGCAATAGTTTCCCCCTTCCGCCAAAAAAGACTAATAAAAGTATAACATAGAATGCAAAATGTGTCTTTTCTTGCCTTTATTTCATATGTATACCTATTAAAAATAGATAGATACAGAGGCAGATTAATGCATAAAGATACATATACATGGTTTAATACCTTTCATTTACTTTAGAATATTCAAATTTTGTTCATCTGTACAATATCAATAAGGATATCCTATTTTAGTGCTATTAAGATTTGATTATCAGTTGATTGAATAATTTAAATAAAGTTTAATTTCACACAAGTGTCATAAATTCTTGGTAATGAATTTGAAAAAAAGTATTATAAAATTACACAACAGATATAATAATGAACTTTAAAATGTGCTTTGTAAAGCTATTTCTACTAAATAATGTGGAAAAGTTATGTGATTTCGAATCACTGTTATAGTTTCAAAAAAAAAATACTAATAAAAATATAATAGACACGTTAAAAATGTGTGCCTTTTCTTGCCTTTGTGTCTTTGAGTTGTGCGGAAGGCCAACAAGATTCAGTACATGATTACGAATAGAATAGCAGTGACCAACTAAATAATTTTCATACAAGCTAAATAATATCAGAGTGTTATGATGAGGAGTTATTACAATGGTGGTTTTGAAATCACATTTTTAGAAATCAGGGATTACATAGGAGTATCCAAAACTCCTCGAAACAACTATTGGTTTACAACGAAATTCATTTGCAATGATAATAACCAGAAATCCTGAGGAAGTAATATACTAGGTGATATTGTTATATTATAATATTAGGAAAGATTAGAGCAATAGCAGTGGGTTCCAGAGTTTGAATCTTAATTCCTCAGAAAAGTGTCGTGAAATATTATAGAATTTTCAAAATTTTATTTGTAGTATACAAAATCCTAAAGCACGAAATTGAGTAACTGACGATAACTAATAAGTTGGTAATTAGTACAGATATCTCTAGATGTCACGCATTTTGTGTTCGCAATTAAGTGGATATTTAGGCTATTAATCTAACCGCGTTGGAGCTATCTTCTTAAAATTTGCGATCTTTAGCACTTAGATTTGGATATTTATCTGTTTTTGACAAGAAAAATTCAGTTAATTTCCTCACAGTTAAAATTTAATTCAATGAATTGTCCCCAAGTATCTCAATCAGATTCTTACTTTGTGAAAAAAAAATCCTGATATGTTTACCACAGTGCTTAAAAATTATTGACAATTTTACGAAGAAGCGATTAAAAAAAATTTCATTCAGAAAGGGCTAGGTGAACTGGAAAATCTTTGAACCAAAAGTATGACGTGACTGAGGTATAGGAACCGGAGGAAGAAGGTTATGAATTCTGCTCTCTTGCTATGCTCTTAGCCAGTAAAATACGAAAAAAAATGACTATCGAATTTTTTTCTGGTGCCCTAATATACCTCATTTTTTTCCTGAAAAATTCTCTAGGGAGGCAATCTGCCCACATATAAATCATAACCTCATATCATGCTCTGAATCATTATGGCTGCGGAAGAAATGTATGCATATGAAAACGTTACATTTATTAAAATCTTTAAAGTATTTGCACTGAAAATAGATTAAAAAAATAATATTAAGAGAATAGAGCATGATTTTAATGACCGAAAAAGATAATATGTAGGAAATTAAAAATAATATTGATAATGATGCTAAAATTTAATTAAAAAAATTAAATTAACAAAGAAAAAACAATAAAAATTATTCACATATATATACTGTTACGAAAAATTCCCCACAATCCAAAGGGGCCTGTGTAATGGGTATATGGTAAAGTATTCCATCAGGCTCAATAGCATATAAAGATGTTATTTCAATATTAAGACACAACTGCTCATTCAGCATACTACTCAAAGTATCCCAATATTTGACTTCGAGACTCTTAAAATGACTTGATATTCAACTCACTAATTGGAACTTAACTCAACTCATTGATTCGAGCTCCATCTTTCAGCTTCTTATAATTTCCGAGAGAGGGAGAGAAGTTTCTTGAAAAATCATCACGAAGCAAGTCTTAATGGACCTGTCGCCAAAATTATTGGAGATTCTGAAGTATTCTATTTTACCACCAAAGTCGCCAAACAGTCACCAAATTTGTCATCAATTTCGAGATTACTGATCAGTCATTCGTTCAGCATCTGTCAAAGCTGTCCATAAAACTGTCTTCCTTATGACGGACTTATTCCGGACTTATCCGCCCTTCCTTATGACGGATATTTAAAAACATTACTCTCAGGTAAATTTTAAATATTTGCACTTTAATAATAAATATTATTATGCTATTGCATTCTTCTTTATATATCTAAAATTCAAATCAATCAAACCACACAAACTGTTGGAATTATTTAGAGTATAGCTCCAAATCTAGGATCCTAGTAGAATATACAGTATATACAGTAAAAGTAGCTCAGTTCTTCTGAAGTTGTTTCATTTTATCATGCAAATTTTCTTCCGAAGATAATAAAGAATTAAATTTGTCGAAGAAATCATTATGGTTTTTAGAGAAGAGCAAATAGTTAAAACTAGACTTTGACTGGCGAAGTTGTTAAAAAAATTCTTCCAAACCCTTATTCTGTGAGAGTCACTGCAGGTTTTTTAGACGCTATAAAATTGTGCAAATGTACTCTGTACGTCTCCACCTTTCTAGGATGGAAGGAAACAAGGCATGCTCAGAAAAGAAAATGACGTTTATTTTTTATTTAATTCATCAGCTGAAAATCGAATTTCGATTATATATATGTACAGTGGCTCAAAAAATTGAGAGTACACCTTACTTTTACTTGATAAATCCGACTTTCAATATAAATAACACATGATCGGGAAGTGCAAACATGTTTTTATTTTTACTCATAACAAATGGTTTAATTTAGAGTAAAAATAAAGAAAAATCAGCAAAAAAACTTCTAAATTGAAAAGTTTCAGAAGCATTTTAAATAAACATAAGCAGAGTTTTGCCTCAAAAAATTGAGAATACATCAATGAAATTTTTGCAATATCACGCATACAAACAAAGTGTCATTATTAAGTTGCATGTCTTTTGTCTCTTATAATGGCCTCTAAATGTCATGGTACCGATTCGACCCATTTTTGATGGTATCTGATAATATTTTACTCCATTCTTCTTGCACCACTTGTTTTAAATGGGTATTGTTTCTAATTTTGTGTTTTTGGACCATTGCTTTGAGTGTGGCCCACAGATATTCAATGGTATTGATGTCGGGGTACTGTGGTGATGTGTATAACTGCTGTTTACAATAAAAAATGCACCATATTTCGACGTCCGTGCATTCTGTTTTGGATATATTTCGCAGCAATCTAAAGCAAAATGCTAAAAATTTGAGTTTAGATGGAAATTTCATTTTCCAACTGGACAACGACCAAAACAGAATGTATGTAACGTCAAAATATGGTGTATTTTTCATTGTAAACAGAAGTTACACACACCACCACATTACCCCAACATCAATACCATTGAATATCTGTGGGCCACACTCAAAGCAATGGTCCAAAAACACAAAATTAGAAACAAAACCCATTTAAAACAAGTGGTTCAAGAAGAATGGGTTAAAATATCTTCAGATACCACCAAAAATGGGTCGAATCGGTACCACGACGTTTAGAGGCCATCATGAAAGTCAAAAGACATGCAACTAAATACTGACACGTTCTTTCTATGCGAGATATTACAAGAATTTCATTGGTGTATTCTCAATTTTTTGAGGCAAAATTCTGCGTATATTTCTTTAAAATGCTTCTGAAGCTTTTCAATTTAGAAGTTTTCCGTTGATTTTTCTTTATTTTTACTCTAAATTAAACCATTTGTTATGTGTAAAAATAAAAACATGTTTGCACTTCCCAGTAATGTGTTATTTATACTGAAAGTCCGATTTATCAAGTAAAAGTAAGGTGTACTCTCAATTTTTTGAGCCACTGTATATATATTGAAGCCAATATAAAGCTCCATCTCAAACAAATATTTGAAATTCTCAACACCCTAGATCGATCTGACTTACAGAATCAGCCAAATCCTCGAATGATATATAGACGGTGCTAGATTTAAAGAAATATGGAGCAACTATCACCGATGTCAGAAAATATTCTAGTCATTATCAAGTTTACCAGAAGGGCGCAGTTCCATAATCAGGAATTATACAAATTTAATATTTAAAAAAATCATATGGAAATTTTCAATTTGAATATAGGATTGCTGTTTATCATATCTTCTAACTAAAATTGCAGATCAGTATTGCTACTAGGGCAAGGCAATATTACGGTTAATAAGCGATTTTAACAAATAGTTCTTGAAATTTTTGATATACAACTGAAATAAAAAAAAACTGGTAGAAATCATAATTCTTCTATATTTTTCATTCACTTTAGTGTTAATTAAAAAAAATAGAATTTCACCAAGAAATAAGAAATTTCGTCTTTCAAATAATGTCACCTATCATACTTTATAAATATTTGCTTAGTACTAAGAATACTTCTAAATTCTATCAACAGACAAACAACATAAATCAACATCATAATAAATAGTACTTTATCAAATAAATCTGTAAAGTAAATATCACATGACATTCGATTTATGGAAAAGGAATGAAAGCTTTCGTCAAATACAAACACTTGAAATCACCAACTGCCATGAGTAGAATCATAAATAAAGTGAGGCTTCTTTCTTTTTTGAATGTTTGTTATTTTTACTTAGGCATAGATCTTTTGTTTGCTCACAGACGACCAAAAAATATATATGCTTTCTATTGATAAATGAAAAAAATTGCAAATATTCCAAAAAATATGCAAATAATTCATATTATTTCCAATTCGGAGGAGAGAGTATAAACATTCACATTATAAAAATTCAGTTTTTCAAACCAATGTTCCATATTACCTGTTGTTCAATAATAAAAATACGAGATTTTAATTTTAATATGTTACTTGCCATATAATTTATTTTCTTTACATTGATCTATTTTGTTTATAAATATTACACAGTCAAATAGTTTTGATGTGCATAGCAATAAGCTCAGTTAAACTGTTAGTGATTGTCAAAGAACTTCAAAAAAGTCAATTCAAGAATTATTTGAATTTAAAAAAAATTCATATAATATCCATTTGTTTCTCTTTTTCCTTATAGATGAAGAAAGTTGGAATAGCTATTATAATTTTAATATTTATGTAATTTGTAGAAAATTTATGAATTAAATGATACCGATACTTTAAACAACATTTTATTTTATGTTAATAAATTTATTTTTGCAATAGAATATTTTGCATTTATTAGCAATTCTACACATGTGAAAGATAAAAGATTGAATACTAAACATTAAACCACATTTCAAATTGATATCACATTCTTAAAAATATTGATAATTTCTTAGAAAAAATAATTTTCAAACCTTTTAAAATTAATTTCAGGAAAGGATTTAAAAAAATATTCACCATAAAGAATTAACAAAAACTTCTGCGCTGCCATATAAAAAAAAAAGAAATAATTTTTTGATAACTTGCTAACAAATGAAATAAATAAAGAAATCGTTCATGAAGGAAAACAATTTACATTCTGAATGTGAATTGAAATCCTTATTTTTTTAATTGCTTAATATCAAATATTTTCTGAATACACACAAATAATTTGTTAGGAATTTCAACATGTGTACACATTCTAAAAAATTCCTTATAAAAATAAATATATGAAAATTAGATAGTTTATAGTTTTAAACTTTAAGCTCTAAATGAAGCTATAACACCGAAAGCCATTTTTTTGTTACAGAACGTATGAGAATTTTATCGCCTCTTCCATATTAGGTCAGCTTTTCATGAAAATTAAATAAATTTTATCGTTTGATGCTTTGTGTGTTTATTTAGTTTCTTGGTTTTGTAAGAAAATAGCTGATAATATAAAGAAATGTTATTTGCCTTTACGAAACAAATTTAATATTTGAGAAAACATTTATTTTATCACAAAAAAGGAATGCAAATTTGTCTGAAGTTAACAGAGCGCTAAAAATGGTGAACATTGAATATTAAAGTCGCTAGCAGCAATAAAAATTGATATCAATATTCTCTAGATAAAAAATATATTAAAATGGGAATTAAATTAAATTTTAAAAATAATTTTTGGAGAATAATCCCTTGATCCATATTATATTTATAGGATATTTAATTTTTGAATAAGATAAACAAAAATATTAAAGATATTTATCAAAAGAAAACAATCCATTTAAAATCAAATTGGAAACTTTTGCATAGAATATGCTTTTTTGTAGTAGTGGAACTACAACATTTTATTTGCATTTCATATTTGAATAAAGCCTATTAATAATTTATTTTTCATATTACGTCTCATAAAATGAAAAGTTTTAATCGCTTTTGGTATTTCGATTGTTTTACCAGACTTGTTAATAATTATTTTCTTAATCCTTTCCGGACAGGAGTCCTCTATACTAAATGCACTTACGGGACGGAGAGTAAGCGAAAGGAATCACCCCGCAGGACGGGGGTTTTGCGTCACTAAACTTAACTTTGGAAAATAAATCTCAAAAAATAAAGTTTAAGTCATAACGTCGTCATTTTTTTTAATCTTTTTTTATTGTTATTTCATTTATAATTTGAGCACATTTTTCCTGCACAAATCGAGCTTTCCTGCCATAAAAATCGAAACCAAGGCTTTCCGAAATAGGAAGAGAAGTAAGCGAAATGTGTCCGAACTTTATCCAAAACAAGCAAAACTGATGATAAAACTCAAAAAGAATAGTAACGGTTACACATCAATAACAAGAAAAGAAAAGAAATCATTTCGAGATCGGAAAAGCAAATGTTTCTATCCAATAGAACGTTACACAACCCAGCTCCGTTTAGCTGCGTCAACTCAACATTACTCTTACCCCCCCTCCTCCGCAGCAGCTGATGAGTAAAATACCAAAGGCAATATATGAGCAAATTGAAGGTCAGGATACAAAAACTATATTTATTCCAAAAGTAATGGACACAGGGAGCCATTTAGTGGCGATTAAAAATTGTTCCAATTTAGAATGCATATATGCACCCTCATATGAGTTCGATATCCAGAAATGCAAGGGTGGGACGCCCGGCTGTGAGAGACGTTCGCTGGTAGATGCATGCATGACACGCCCGTCACAAAAGGGTTAATCAATAAATAAATGTCACTGAAAAATTCGCGAACTGAAACTTTAACTGAAAATATTGCCGTGAACAATTTACTTACATTTTTCAGGCTTGCGTCCCGATTCCACCAAAGAACCGTCTTATAAGAGAGTCTGGTGCACGTCAAATCCATCGGGGCTAAACGTCCTCCCACTGGTGTGGAGGGGAAGCTTGGAGGAGGGGTGTGTCAGCTCAGGTATCGTCCTCATCATCTGAATGCGGTTCAAAATTACGAGCCTAAAGTAGCCCTAGTTTTGCTTTAAAACGGGACGTTAATATAACTAAACCAAATCAATTATTTAAAAGAATGGATCGTAAGTACTAACATGCTGTAAAGTAAATAGTTTAAATCCTTGCACTGTTTATCCATCATACTGCTATTTCGAAAGATAAACAGATTTGCACGTCCATCAGTAATTATTCTGGCCTCTATCTTAAGGACACATATATTATTTCTCTCTCTCATTATTGTTTTTGTTCCTCATTTATTAATTCTGGCAATTCATGGCTTGAAAGATTTCTCAAATTCATTCTGCCAGAATTTTCTTACGAACGTAATTGTGTGAAATTTGGGAGCAGCACAATCTGGGTTTATATTTGTTTCCCTGAATTCCAAAAATTACGTGTTTTGAAATCATAAACGCTGTTTCGCCAAAAGAGTCTGCTTCTTCCATCCAGATGCTGAGATTACACTTGACGATCAACTCATCAGTGTTGTCAATGAAATGAAATTTTTAGGACTAATTTTTGACAAAAACAAACAAACAAACAACAACAACAACTCACTTTTGGTCCACATGTTTTATATTTACGAAAGAAACTGGAAAAGGCTTTGAACATTTTAAAAGTTCTTTCAAATATGCCTTGGGGGGACATCCTTGCATCCAAAACATCCTTGCTTCGAGTCTACAGAGCAGCTGTGCTCTCCAGGATGGATTACGGATGTGTAATTTACGATTCTGCAAGACTGAGTGTGTTAAAAAAATTAGACCCTATTAATAACTCAGCTCTCAGGCTTTGCAGTGGCGCCTTTTGTACTTCTCCCGTCGAAAGTTTGTACGTTGAATGTTGTGAGCCCTCTCTCGATCAGAGAAGAAAAATGCTTACTCTCCATTACTATTTTAAATTTTTATCCCTTCCGTCACACCCGTTTTTTAATTACAAGCAAAATCAATTCATATTTCGATTACAAAAGGCCAGACCATCCGTCATTCCTTCATTCTTTAACAGAACAACATACATTCTAAACAGTTTAAACATAGACAATGTCCTTGTTGTACCAAAAGTAAAATATTACCTCACTCCGTGGAAATCACATGGACTAAAATATTTCAATCCATTTGCAACTTTTGATAAATCTAATACGGCCCCTGCGATTTATCTCCACCTTTTGGCTCATCCTCGTGAAGCATATAAATATTTCTTTCCAATATTTACAGATGGTTCAAAAGGTTCTTCATGTAAGTCATTTGCTTGCGTTTTTATCAATGATACCATCTCATTCCAACTTACCCTTCATGTTCTATTTTTACTGCACTGCCATTTTTGATGCATTATCTCACATTTCAAATAGTCCACCTGATAATTATATCATTTATACAGACTCAAAAAGTGTCTTGGAATCGTTGACATCACTCCACCGATACTTTCATCCATTGACTTTTAACATACTTAAACTACATGATAATTTCACTTGCAAGGGATTCAAAGTTCTCTTTTGCTGGGTTCCTTCGGAGGTTAGCATATCGGGAAATGAATTAGCAGACAATCTAACGAAGACTGATACCAGTATATTAAATCTCCTATTCCATTAAAAGACATAAAAACACGTTAAATCCAGTCTGCATTTAAAATGACAAAGCCAGTGGGATCTTACAGATTCAAATAAACTTAAAACAATAAAACATCTAATCGTCTGTTATCCCTGTTTGCCTAATAGAAAATTTGATACCAATCTTACCAGATTAAGAATTGGCCACACACGGTTCACACATAAGCATTTGATGTTGGGAGAACCCGCACCCCGATGTACAGTATGTCAGTGTCCTATGACGGTTCTTCACATCTTAATGAAATGTTCACAATTTAACAATGAACGAATTCGCTACTTTCACTCTGCCTACATCAAATTAAAAGAAATTCCCCATAAAGTTTCCCATCCCCACCTTTTAACCTTTTTAAAAATGATTGGTTTTTACTTTTTGATTTGATTTTTAAATAACTTTTAGATTATGTTTTACCATGCTATTACTTTTTATAGTTTTTACAGGTTGTCAGGTCCAAGAAAATGACGCAATTTAAATTTTTTTTTTTAACTTTTATTATAAGATTATATTTCACCATATGTTTGACGCAGTTTAATCTAAAATGGTTCTTGCGCCAATAATACTCCATCAATCAACCAACCATCTTCCAACAAATACCTCTGAAGTACTTCCAAATTATTTTAATTAGATTTTATGTGTTGGATGTGAATGTGTTGAAAAAAATAACGCTATTCCGATTTGCTTTAAGCTCTGTATTAGATATCCTGCTTTTGCATAAGGCTTACTATAGAAGTGTACCAAAAATTTCATCCCATATTGTAATAAATATCTGTAAAATAAATATTTGTAAAAGAGTTACTATATAGCATATAACAATCATAAACTGTTTAAAATGACAGGAAAATTATTTCAGTTGAAATCGCAAACAAATAATATTTTTCAAGTTTAATTTTTTTCTGCGCTATTTTTAAAGCACTGGGTAAGTCAAGATGCAGTCACTGGCAATGTGCCATTCACCACTCATTGAATACTGCACTGGCACTATTCTTTTAAAAGGGTTTTGAAAAATTTAATCTATAAAACATAGCACAACAGGCTAACATATATTGCCTATTTTCAGAGTAATCTTGTCTAGACTTTAATGAATACTTGCAGTTAAAACACTGCTCTTAGGCAAATAAAACTGTCGTTAAATACAAATGTATGGTGCTGGAATTAGTATAATTAATTTTACGATTTGCCCCTAAATTAGAAATCTTTCTTAATACCACAATAGGTAATGTTTTGCATTATTCCCTTTTAAAAATAGATGAATCGTTCAGAAAGATTTATATTAAAATGAATTGACTTATATAATAGAGAAAGATAATTCCTTATTACATCAAAATGGTATGCATAAAGTGATATAACAACACAACTTTTGTAATTGTCTTTATATATATCTCAGAAATTACTAATTAATTTGCTTTACATGTAACTCATCAAAATGAATTTTTAAAAGCTTAAAAATTGAGTTTGATGAAACTAAATTAATTTCTTCATTTTCAAGTACCTGTATAAACTTAATCAGTATATAATACTATTCATATGATAAGACATTTTAAATTCTTTTATGTTAATTTAATTAATAATTAAATTATGTTAATTAGTTTCAATTTAATGTAACGTACCTTCTCACACACGATAAGGCGAACTGAAATATTACTATTCTAATTACCATCTAGTTATTCTAGATTTAAAACAATTAAATTAGTTATGAAATTACCGTCGAGGATGCGAGTAGTTAATTTCCTTGAAGTAATTGATGAAGAGTGTAAAAATTCTTTTAAATATTTTGACTTTTAAATTGTTATCCTCAAAGCAATAAGTAAAGTGAATGGCCTTTCGAATTTATATTATTTTTTTTTAAAGAGTGTTCTTGGAATTTTTATACCACGAAATTCAGAAAAGACCAGTTGAAATGGTCTTCCCGAAAATTTCTTGCTATTAAGGGTGGTATTCATTCATCTTCTGCATAAGATTATGGGTCTTGAGCAAACAGTAAATCCGAGTGGTTAGATTTTTTTTTTTTGAGTTCTACACATTAGCTTTCTGCTCTTCATAGCATAATAAATAAAGCCAAATGTTTTATTTTGGACGCCCTTTTTCCAACCGATTTAAACCAAACTTGTACACAGAAGTAAAATTTTGGCAACGAAATCACATATCAAATTTTATTTATCTAAGTTGTGTTGTTGTGTTATTATTTTTATAAGCTAGCGAATCTATTGACATACAAACGATCAACACTTTGACAGATATGGTTCAAAATCTGATAAGTATTGACGTTTTAAATATTAAAACTGTCTATCGAAATCCACCCATCTAAATAAAAACGTTTTATACGTTTTCTATATGAAATATAGAGAAAATAACAAAAAATTCGAACTCGAGATTTTGATGAATTTTCATTTTTTAAACCTCCTTGATTTCAATTTTTGACACTGGTCTGTGAAAAGATAATTAAAATCACTTTGAACTGAACGGATTAGACTCGATCAATGGATTTTAGATCATATTTGTAAATGGTGCTTTCGTTTAATTTATCAATATTAAACGAAATCCATGCAGAGGAAGTATGTTTGGTTGACTATTCAAGTACAAGTGAGCTGAATAATTATGAAACGTGGAAAGCTAGACAAATAAAATTTGATGCTCAGGTTTAATATCTAAAATGTAGATTTTTATCAAATGTTGAAAAAAATAAGTCAAAGGGCTGACCATCTGTCGATCTATACTTTTGTATGCGTATAGACAAATAATTCGTAAAAACAATTACTTAACGTAATGTAGTTTGCTATGTGAAGTATTTTTTAGCCAATGACATTTCTATTTTTAGCCAATGACATGGAAAACATTTGCGGCCTTACCCAAGGCCCATAATTTTATGCAAGGAGGGTAGGTATATGTGGGGGTGGGAGATAAAATCTTGATTGAAAATATGCGAGAACTTTACAGGGAAACCACGAATGCTGGTTAGTTATTACGTTTACAAGAATGTGCAAATATAAAACGACAGATTGTAAACACTTTTATGGATTCAATTAAGAACTGTAATATATCTACAAATTAGGTGCTTAACGTGTGCACCCAATTTAACTCCTAAGACATCTTAAATTTTATATTTACCATGCCCACTTGCGTTCGGACATCCGGACAAATAAACTTTCTTGGAATGAATTTCGTTCAAAATTTGATTGAAATCTATAATTTTAGTGAAAAGAACATATATCAAATTTCATCCTTCTAGCTGAAGTCTTTTTATGTTATCTTGTTCAAAGACAGATGGTGAGAACAACATAAAGAGAGGTATAATTCCACAAAGGTATTTTTAGTATTTAAAGAGGACTGAAACATGAAGATTCGTAAAAATCTGAATCAGATAACGCAATACAATATTTTCTTTTTGTATATTTAGCGTATAAGAAAGTACAAAGGAAACAATACTTTTCCAAGGGTTAGGAGGAAGAAACTGACATTTGCTTTATTATTTTTTTATTGAATTTCTATTGATTGCTGTATTGGCAGTTTACGAAAAATAACTAATTTTCAATTTAGAATTTCATATGAAAATCATCTGTTGTTACATGTTTCAGGAAATTTTCAAATTGAAGTGACCATAAATATTTGTTTAATATTCTTTTAACTATTTGGTGTTAATTAATAACTGAATTTTTTATACAAATTGTAACTCAAATTTTTTAATCGCCTATTTAATTGTTCGTTATTTTATTTTCCCATAAGATCCCTCATTAAAATCAATTGTATAAAAGCTATACTTAAAATCCTTCCAAATTTTCTTTCTACATATTTCAAATCATTAATCAAAGGAAGTTAGAAATTATTGTTTATTTAAAGGAAGTTAGAACCTATTTGTTTAAAGTTTTGATCTGAATTCAGTTTCTGAAAAATGCAATATAATTTCTTTTGCAATATTAAAACACCTATTTATCTAATTATAACTAGTGAATCTGTTTCTATTAATATCATAGAACACAGATCTTCACAAAATTAATAATATAAAAATACAAAAGAAAAATAAATGTTTCAGCACATAAGCGGATGTTACATTTCCTATTCTGAAAGAAATTTTCCAAGTTTGCGAACAGCAAATAAATACATAATGCTTTTTCATTATGTTTAAAAGCACAATGAAGTAACGTAAAATATTCAGTTTACGTATTTATCTAATTAAGAGAGAATTATTTAACATTATGAATAGGTTTGAATAAATATTTAACGAAACCGTTAATACCGTGATTTTCGATTTTTCTCTCCATTTAAATACTTTTTTTTTGTAAAATGCATGCTTTTCTTTTAAAAGAGCTAGTTTTAAATGCGAACCTCTTTTCTCGTAAAATAGAGCAACTGAGTTTATTTATTTCTGCATTTTTTAATTATAAAGTATCAGTTTTAAATTAAAGCTTACATTGTCGAAAATAAGATTTAGAGAAATTGCTTAGAAACAAATGATAATTACAATGATAAAGTTCTGGCAATTCAAATGAGGTTTAATATGAATTATGGTGAAAAGTGCAAGCTCAAAGGGATATTTAAATTAGATCGTAAAATTGTATGGATTTTAAAATGGGAAAAATAGGATAAAGTAGGGTATTACCAATGAATGCCGTGAGAACGTGTGGAGTTCTCGAAGTAGTGTAAAAGTTGAATATTAACAAAAAGGACATTTTGGAAGAATAAAGACATGGAGAATAATAAATGAATTACTCATGGCATATTATAACATCCAGATTAGTTGAATGATTGTCTTCGTAAGAGCATTCGGAAATTTAGAATGGGAACCATAATCAGCTGCAGCCAATCCCTTCCTAAACTAATACGTTCCGCCATCGAAGAGGAGGTAACTCACCCCCACAATAAAATCACAATAAGTCATCACTCCGTTTAAGTCGTCATTTTGCTTAATCCCTGCAAGGTCTCATAAACAATATTGTAAAGATAGCCCTTTTTTTTATCCGTTACCAAATTTAAATCTATTCCAGATAACTCATCACCCTCAATAATTGTCAAAATCATGCTGTTTCTTAATTTTTCATGCCATCGTGTTATCTCCTCAGACCCGCCCCTTCACTTTAAGAAATTCTTTACGGGGAGTTTTCGATCATGCCTGCCACTTCAGCAAAACACCTGTAGATCGTTATTGTTACTAAGCATTCCTTTCCATACAACTATTTTGGGGAATTGGGTCTATGTACATTTAAGTCTATGCAAGTGTACCATAATTCTCTCTACTAATCATTCAAAGCACACTTACTTAGTATGACTTCATTCCACAGCAAGCCATGAGGACTATTTTTCATCTTGGAATTTTGTGGTTCGATTAAGTCTTTAACATTCCAGGGAAACGGAAACTTACCTCATTATTCTTTAACAAAGAAAGAAAATAAAAAGACTTAATTATACTTTTTGAAAAACCAAATGTTTTAAAAAACAGCTTCTGTCAAAGAACAATATATTCCAGGATTCATTAAATGATATTCTTTCACCGAAATAAATCGTTCAAGAAAGAGACTTCAAAGACTACTACTACTACTAATAATAATAATAAAGAATGAGGAAATCAAAATTTGGCGAGATGGAAGATTTTATTTTGATGGCTAAAACATGTCAGAGTTCAATATATGGCAATTTCTACCTTGATTCATAAAGCAAAAACCACGGAAATTGCTGAACAGTTGAAAATTAAAAATTTTGGCTGCATCACTGGTTAGCTACATTTAAAAGATATCAATTTCCAAGATTGCATTTAAAGGGAACATTTTAAAGAGAGACATTTCCTTTCTTCTAAACACGATTTGGGAAGAAAAGGAACTTCTGATGGTGATGCTACAGAAAATTGAAAGAACAGAGTTCTCAAGGACATTTTATCTTGATTTCATTCATAAAATGGCATGATGAAATTGGCTTATTTTACTGACTTTTGTCTCATAAAGCTCTATTATTTGGAATTATCTTTCTAAACTCGGATGAAAAGTACACTTCTGGAAAAGTAAGCAAGCAACTCCTGACACTTAGTTTTGGAGCTAATATGAGTGGGGATGAGAAACTAAAACTTTAATGTGATTGGTAAAAGCAAAAGGCCAGGTTACTCTAAAAAATCCTTTCTAATTGAGAATGAAACAAATCCAAATGCATGAATGACTATAACGATTTGGGAACGACATATTCGTAAACTGAATTCTCAATTTTCGCACCAGTATAGAAATGCGGTCATCATTGCCCATAATTTTATTGCCCACAATCAACCCGAAAATTTAAAAGTGATCGAAATTGTTTTTCCTCCCCCAAATGTAACTATACTTCTTCAGAATTCGTCAAGCGATTATTCGTGACTTTAAACAAGAGTACTAAAAAATATGTTCTTAAAGGATCTGATAAAATCATTCTATAGAAACGTGAAATTAAAAGTTTCGTTTTTATATATAATTAACTATGCACGCAAAAGATGGAATTCCTTTCATCACAAACTGTATGGAATTGCTTCTGACATGCAGAGTTCATAGCAAACTCAGAATCAAAAGAAATCCTCAGCGAAAACATCATAGATCTGGACCCATTAGAGACTTTGCTACAAATCGCAAATGAAAAGGAATGCAATTTCAGTGAATTTAATGTGTTTGTCAACATTGATAAGACATCGCAATCTTCTCAAAAGCGAACTGAAGAGCTTTGACGTCTGGACAAATTTTGGAAGAAAAACAAAACATTTTAAATGAGAATAACGATGTCGAAAATAGAAATCAAACCTTAAAAAACAAGACAGAATCAACTGAAACCCTGGAGATTGTTTGATAATGCTTAACATACATTCAAGGTACAGCAGACAAAGAGTTTAGAGTATTAAGTATATTAGAAAAGATAGTTATATCCAGTAATCAGCACATTATTCAATCAGAACAGTTGGATTATTTTAAAGTAATTAAAAAATATAAAATGCGATACCGACAAAAAGTTTTTTTTTTTAATTTTTCCACTCATTTATTTGCATATATTGATTTCTGAAAATCTTGTTTTTGTTACCGAATTCTACAGAAATTCGTCGAAATATATGTTTTTTTCGTTTTTTTCCCCGAAAAGTTTCATTCCGTACAAATGGTCACTCCGCTTAAGTCGTCAAAAATGCTTGGTCCCTTGAGTGACGATTTAATGAGGTTTTACTGTGCATTCACTAGAAAGAGAAATCATGTTTACTTTTCCAGAAACTTTCTTCAGTGGTTCTAATGTCTTTGGAAACAAACCTACTAAAAAAAATACAACATTAATACTTTACATATGTGAATACAGAAAAGAAAAGAGTAATTTCCTTTCAAAAGCAATGATAAAGTAATCTGTATACCCAATACAAATTATTAATCATTTAGACATCATTAATATATCAAATATTCAAGTGGTCTCAGTTTTAATATGATGCTGAACAATAAATTATACTTTCAACATTGTCATTCATGCTTCAATCAGTTAATTTTGAAGAATTCAATAATAAAAGTATCAACTATTTTTAGTAATAAAATTTTAACCAAGAGATTAATATTAAATGAAAAAAAGTACATTTGAAAAATCATAATAAAAGTTAAATCGTTGACACTCAATTGCTCGTCATTTGTACTTAGTTATATGCATTTTGTTAGATTCTTAGATCCTGCAAAAAGAAATAAGATGCCGAGAAATGTAGATGTATTGAGATATCTTCTGGTTTATAAACACTAAATTACTGTAATTTTATAAAAAGTCAAGAATTAAATGAAAAATTGAAATTATTACAATGGTAATCATTCAGTAATAATTAAATGTTTGTTCAATTAGAATATTCCACTAATTTTTTAATAAATATTTATCTCTATAAGCTCAAAAGGGTTTTTAGATATAATTTGAAAAATTTACTATATATATTTTGTTTCAGAAAAAAATCTTTTAACATACACTATTACATTCTGATAAGCCACTTTCAGTACGAATACTTATAATAATTTATCTTATGAAAGAAAGAGTTGGAATAAAAAACAATGAGTAATTCGTATGATCAGCGGAAGTGATATTCTAAGAAACTTATTCTCATTCTATTCACACACCAAATTTCATCCGTCTAGCTCATAATATTTTTGAATTAACGCGTTCACAGACAGACAAATTCCAAAAATGTGCCTTTCAAAATCAAGAGATCCGAAACATGAAGATTCGTCAAAAACTCGATATCAAATTTTAGTACGATTACAATACTTTCTTTTTGTAAACTTTTCATTCTTGAGAAAATAAAAGCTTCAATCAGTGAAAAACACGCTTTTCATGCATACGCTAAAAAGTGACTTAAATCAGTTTTCCCTAAGACACATTTTAGGAATCCAAAATCAAAACCACAGTTTTTATTTTAAAATAAATATCATTTCTCCAATTTTTTCCTCACGAGCCATTTACATTACCTTCTGGTCCGACCTGATACTATGTTTGTAAAAGAAAAACAACAGAAAAATCTTCTCCATGATGTTTGAGACAGATGATCAATTTTGTTATACAGCTCGAATTTTGTTTCTTTGTTCAGCATCATTTCATTTATTTTTGTTTCTTATTTTCTTTCTAGACTTTTAGAGCCTTTGAAAAGTCAATGAAAAAAATTTCAAGTATTTACGTTTAGTCTACTCATGGCGCTAAATAACCGACGAAGGTTTTTAAAATAATACGTATGATTTTTTTATTGCTGTTGCTTCTATCGATTGAAGAACAAACGATGCATGAGGCTCAATCGTTATCGTCGATGACTTTTCTCTTTCGAAGGAATTATTCGGAAGCTGTATCTGTAATACTGCTCTGATAACAGCTGAATTTATTGCTTTCCTTCATTCTCGTGTTTCGTTTCAGTTGCTGCCACTGACACCGAACATTTAATACCGGCAATAAAACTATTTTCTAACATTAATTATTTTATGTTGCCGTAGTTGAAGCCGTCGATGATGCTCATTAATTTTATGTCAGCTGTTTGAAAGACGGTAATGCATTCTAAAGTAACAAGTTAAAGAACACTGCTGAAATAGTGGCCTTTGATAAAGCTAGAGCAGAGGCGTGAATTTAGAGTGAGAAGCAGCTAATCAAATACATTTCGAGAATTGTACCATTTGTGTCAACAAACGAAATTCGAATAGAAAATTTAAAACATAATTCTAACTAATAAAAATCTATTTATGTCTTTTGGTACCATAAGTAGAGAGTTAATTTTGATCTATTTTTACATTTTTCGGTACAGTTCTGTTTCCAAGTAATTCTTTTCAATGATTACCTCTACTCTTGGCTTGATGTTAACAAAACAATTTAAATGTAAAGCATACTGAGATTTGTTTTCAATGTCGTAATTTTAAGTGAAATCGATTAAAAAAAGTTTTTGTTTCAGAGCATGGATGTAGGAGTCGAAAATACGGTGAATAATTTAATTACTTAATCCTTTTAAATTTTGACTTTTTATCGATTTTAGGAAAAAATTCTATAGTCTTAGTGACTTTCAAATATAATTTGCTTTTTAAAAATTGCTGCGGTTTTGCTCTTTTATCTGAATAATTTTACACGTGTTTTGAAACACCACTTTTATACAACTTGGCCAGTCTGCACGTGTGATAGAATTTTATGATTAAATTATGAGATTAAATAATAGAAATTTAAGAATTTTTGAAAATAAGATTATACGCTACACCATATGTTATGAATACGCTATTATGTTATACGCTACACCATATGAAAAGTCATAAATGACCTTTCCGACATTAAGCACTATCAAATCAAACGAAAATAGCTTCTGTTATCTTATAAAATTGACACCAATCAACTAAACGGAAATAAATGGAATTTATATAAATGTCTTGTTTTATATCATTTCATGTATCAGTTTCATATGTATTAATTTTCAGTTTAAATTTTCTTTCATATTAGAACAGCATTTGCTATTTATTTACTATCGTGAAAGACTCAATGGTGGTTTTGTTGTTTCTTAATAATTGTTAAGTTCATTATCATTACCGTTCACAATCGTTAATTCATTCAAATTTATTTATTTAAATTCCACATATAAATTTATTTGAAATTATGCGCAATTGTTCGAAATTTTAAAAGTACCTTTGGTTCAGGAAAAAAAAATTAAGTTTACATCTTTGTATCTAAAATAAATAAATAAATCAATTCATTAACATTGCTTGATTCTCCATTCTTTCCTCCTAAATAAAATAATTTGATTTAGTGCTACTAATCCAATTTAAATCCTCCTTTTAAGTATGTATCATCGCGCAAAAGTAAAAACATTGGAAAATAAAACTCACTTCCTTGTCCTACGCTTATCCAAACTCACTTTCTTGTGGTATCAATGAAGTTGCTATCACCGCAAGGCCAGGACGGAATCACGCACAAACTAAACATTCTGCTCTTGGCTTCCAGAGAAGCTGGGGTTGCTGATAAAAAATCGAGCACGGAGGGAAAACTCACACAAAAGAATTCAGGGTTAAATAGTTTCTCCAGAACTTTATATTATCAGCAATGCAGCCACCACACATCGCAGCTTTTTAAGTGAGTGTGGTACTTAATTATCCCACTTAATCTGTGCGTTAACTTTGGAGGACATTATTTTATTGTTCGTTCTTGGTATATAATTGGCTGTTACCACAAAAGAATGAGCTTTTACTTTGCTTTTTGTCTTACTACGAGGATGATTTCGTGAATTATGTGGCTTTTCTTCAAGCAAATTTCGTGTCATTGATTTCAGCACAGTCATGGCTGCCTTTATTTTTCATTCTGACATTCCTTTTGATTAGAGAATCGAATAAAAGGATGTAGGAAAGGAAGTGAAGGAAAGGATTTGAATGGCTTTCAAAAAAGAAAATGTTTCTTGTGATATGTATGAGACACCAAAATGTTCCGTTTTTAATTATGATTGTGTCTCATTTGTTGGAGTTATTATTATCTTTGAAATATCATCCGTTTAAAAAACGTTTTTTTGCACGATTAGAAATGTTATTGATATTTCGCTTTAAGGTAATTCTTTATAATACCAAAGAAGAAAACTTTTGAGGTATATCGAAAAAGTTTAGTCTCAGTATAAAACTCATTGAGTTTTACTCGGTTTTTTTTTCACAAACCAACCTTTCGTTAAAGTATAAAATATTCATTTCTATTCTACTTGCTTATTTTGATACTAATATTGAAATGTTTACAAGAAAAATTTAATGTTCGCAAATTATAAAATAGTGAATTTCAAGATAGTATGAATTGAAAGTTTATTATTTTTGTCTTACATTTCTAAAGAAATACCAGTCCTGAAATTGAAAATAAAATTTGAATATTTTGTTAGGAAGAGTTATTATTTACTACCTTATACGGTTATGCACAAGTAAATCTTATCTATGGTGTATTAGGTATTTCATGAGAATTCGAAACTCTCTATATAGAATGTTAGAGGTGTATATTCTGCAGAAGATATTAGTAATGATAATAAAGTTATTTGCATATTGACTTCAATTTTTTAACATAAGGAATAATGAATTGTGTTTAAAGTGCGACTTGTGGTAATGCGCTATTGTCTAAGTGTTACAAAAAGCTTTGAAATTAGATCTGTAGATAGCTATAAAACAATAACACAAATCTTTAATTGATGCAACAGTGGCCCGCAATCTTGAAACAGATATGTCTTAAGAAGCAACGAGTGTTTACATCAAATGTTGCACCATTCATTTTTAATTCATTAATATGATGTAATCTGGGTTATTTCAGACTATTACACAACTGATCGCTTGACAGTTGTTGGTATTAGCATAAGCCTTTTTAATCAATAATTAGGTTCTTTTTGCTGAAGATACAACTCTGTTCTTCGATTTGAAGCTTGAAATGTTGTTGTTGTAGACAGGTAAAATTCCTTCATTTTACTTGTGTACTGAGTGGGATGTACACTTTCAGCCAAAAAATTGAGGCCATAAAACGAATTGGACATTGTTCCTTAGCTAGGATAATTTTGTTTCTAAAACTATTTCACCCATTTTGGTTACAAAAGACAATTGTCATGCAATATTCCACTAGTAACATATATTCCTTACTATTATTTTTTGGAGTCTGATTGATTAAATTTCGCACTTGGATATAGCAAAATCTATAAGATGGCTAAATACTCGCACTGACCATTTTTTTAGTTTTAATACTGCACCTGCAGTAAGCTATATGTCGGTCACATAATTGCTTAGCACGCACACTAATATTCATTGTAGGGGTTATGGCATGCTGATATTTATCTTTCCTTATTCTCTATTGCAGGTAGGAACGGAGCATTTCTAACGCATGAAGACATTAAAATGACTCTTCCACTTTAAAATTGTAAGACTTTTATCATTGAGAAGAATCTCGTCTCATTCATCTTTGTGAATCGCTCTATCACTTTTGCTTGGCTGGAAGTGTTCCTACTTTCTGATCTAAGTCTGGATAGCCAGATTGGTAGAGTGTTGGATTCACATCATCGGGTTGTCAGTTCGAACCCTGCCGGCCGAAGACTCCCCGTGTGTGTGGTGGCTGGTACAAATATAATAAATGTTTATTTTATCGTCCAGGTTGTCTTGAAACCATTTATCAAAATAAATTATGTGCTTATTTCATAAATAAAATATTAGTTTTTTTAAAAGCTAAAGAATTCAGCTTCCTATAATTGGTTTAAATATCAAAAAAATGCATAGTTTAGATTTAATGAGGCAAAGAAGAGAACTCCATGTATATGGACCCTGGAAACTGAAGATGATACAAATGCGTGAAACTGTATTGAACCTAACTTCCAAGAAAAAAAAAATCTTAGCTGCACTCTGCTCATCCCAGAGACAACCTATATATTTAAACGTTGTCCATTCAGTTTCTAATGAGTAAACAACATGAGTCCAACTTCTAATGAGTAATGAAACATTCCAGTTTCTAATGAGTAAACAACATGAGTCCAACTTCTAATGAGTAATGAAACATTCCAGTTTCTAATGAGTAAACAACATGAGTCCAACTTCTAATGAGTAATGAAACATTCCAGTTTCTAATGAGTAAACAACAGGAAGAAACGAAATTTGTAATAAACTTTCTTCAACTAAAAAAAAATTACATTTTCATCCACCTTATTCAAAATTTTCAAAAATAAAACTATTATTTCAGAAAATAAAGAATTAAAATTCAAATAATTAGAAAAGTTCTTAATTTTTCTTTATCGATCAAATATATGTTCTTAAGAGAAATATCACGAAAGAAAAAAAGCAAAATATTTAAAACCTGATTTTATTAGTGTTTTCAAACTTCTTAAAAAGGATGTTAAGAAAAAAATTAATGAAATCTTATAAGGCACTAAAAGAGGTTTAGTGTTACCAATTACCGTCGCGAGAGAGTTTAAAATTATTCTTGGGACTCTATTTTTCAGCTGTTTAGTTCAATTTAATGGACGATGAAATCATAATTAGAATTTTTCTTATTTTTGATGTAAAATACTTTAATATTTAGTTTGCAGGCAGGTTTTAAGATCTTTTCTTTTCCAGAAATTTAACAAAAAATAATCAATCTGGATGAAGAAAATCAAGATATGAAATATACGAACATTCTCCATCTTTTACTACTATTTTAATTAACTGCTTTCCATATTTTAACTGATGCTTGCTAAAATGAATGTGTGCTTAAATTCGTGCCTTTAGGGTAGAAAATCTCTTGCTAGCTTCGTGTGAAATTATTATCGCTTCAATCTGGATCTGAATTGATTTCTTGAGGGAAGAATGTTGAATTTTTCTTGCCTCTTTTAGCAATGGATTAATCATTTGAGGTTTTATATCGTAAAAGCCATACTACATTAACCATTTTTTACAGTTTTGACGTTACAATTGTGGAAAAAGAAACGGAATGGATTCCTTCAAGAGGTTCAAAGTCTGGAATATTCCACAAATGCTTCAAACTTCTTATTTTGTTTGTCTTGATTTCTAATGGCAAAGGAAGAGGATAATTATTAAAATAACAAATCATCTCGTATTGGATTATGAATTCTATAGATATTTTTTATCACTTTTTATTTTGATATTACAAACAACTGTGATCGAAATTGAGTAATATCTTATTTTTTTGTATATTTCATATATTGATTGCACTAAATTATTTTAAATACGCCTTTCTTTGTACGCTTAATTCAAGACTTACTTCTCTCTCTGCTGCTTTTATCTCCAAAATTGCTGGTAATGACAATTTTCATTTCCTGCAGTTCTGAAAAATGAACGTTTTATTCTTGATAAAGTTCACTTACTTCCGTTGCTTTCTTTTTTCCCTTTAAAGAATATTTTCTTTGTTAGGAATTTGATACAATCTTTCAAAACATCATCCAATTTCAGAAAAATCATATTCTCTGCCTCACAGGCATAAATATTTTGAAATTTGAAATATCTCAAGGCCTTTATTTTTTCTATTCAATATTGAGAATAAAATTTAAATACATAGAGCTGCTTCTGACGACAATTTAAAATGAGGGCAGGAAGTTTAAATAGATGAAGCTGATGCCAGAAATGTTTAAAAAATTAGAGAAAATAAAACATATCATGTCATATATTTTGTCTCAAATTAAAAGCGAAAATTTATACATCATTAGCTTCTCTACACAAAATAAAGAAGAAAATGGGATTATAAATACGTGTTATTACTGGCTCTCTAAATGCCAGATCGCTTAACGCAGAGCTATCAAATTTGGCCCGGATATACTTTGGACGATGGAAATGCTTACCTAGAAGTATTTTGTAATATTTTTAATTAATTTGAAAGTAAACTAGAGTTCCAGTTTTGCCTTGGCAACATCGACAATATTATTACACAAGACTGTACCATTTTAAAATTTACAGCAAAACTGTCGATTAATAATATCAGTTTAACTGATTTGAAATTTTCTCCTGAATTTTTTAAACTTTTTTATGGAATATTTGTAACAATATTCTACGATGGTTTTACTGAAATTCAAATAATTTTCATTGTTTTATTAAATACCAGCTGCCTTTAGCGACCAGCTGGCTACTTAATTGTTACGAAAATTTTGAACTAAATATTTTATGTAACTTGATCTTAATAGCTTTAATATTTGTAAGAAATAGAAATAAAAAAATATTTTTAGGCTTCAAATTTTGAGAGTAATTTAATTGATACTAGTATTACAGAAGCTTACACCATTCTGTTCATTTACTGTGCATTCTCTATATTTTCTGTTCTTTTCTTTACAATTTGAAATTTAGACTGAAACGGAAATGATTAAATTTTAATTAATTAAAACTTTTTCTGACTTCAAGCATGTTTTCTAAAATTCTGAATATAGAAAAGAGAATAATTTAGGATTGAAGTTTTATGCGTACTACATCATACCTTCTTTTATAATTTGTAAAATAGTTCGAAGAATTATTTAAAAAAATCTCAGATGTATTATAAAATTCGATTTTAGCATTTAATTTAAAATGATTTTGATGACGTATTTAATAATGTTTTAAATTATTTCAATCAATAAATGTATTTCCAAAATATGATGAATTTAAAATTTTGTGCTCTTATTCGATCCTTTGAATCATAATCAATAAAATATTCTTGATACTCGAAGAAGGCGTTTATCAATTAAAAATGTTTTTATCTTCTGGGGCCAAACCTAACCAATTTATTAAGCTTTGAAAATCATTATTTTTTTATCAAATTGTCTTGAAGAACTCCGGGAGCTGATAGATATATCTTTCTCGAGATTGTCAAACCTCTAGTCTACAGATTAGCTATTATTATTAAATAACGATAATCGGTTATCAGTAAATCAAATCAGTTTTTGCCAAAGATCATCAAATTTGCCATCAGTTTTTGCCGCAAAGGAGTGAAAATTCTTTTATTAGCATCTCAAGAATATTTTATTATTAAGTCACGCTTGTGCAAAAAGTAAAAATTATCTAATTTATAAGAGCATTTATTCACTCAGACTACTGAAAATATAATTATTTACTTCGCTTGGACTATTTTTTTTTCTAGATCTGTACACCTATTACTAATGGTTTAAAAATTAGTTTTTGGGTCGAATTAGTTTAAATATATTGTATATATTAAGATATGGTTGTTTTAAATAATATAGAAATATTAAGTTAGTAATATAGATATTTTAAACGTCTTAGAAACATTCTCTTGCATTTATTTTTATAGAAAATATCACGTTTCATATCTATTTTATTTCATACAGGCACTTTAAAAATAACATTTCTCTAGCTTTAGCTTGTTGTGAGAGCAAACTTAATATTTTAATTTGAGTTTTTGTCAGCATGATGTCAGCATACTGATAAAAGCTAATTTTATTTTCATGCAATTATAACGTTCTTGTAGAGTTATTTTCTTTTTATTTTGTATGAAATATATTGTAGGAAACTAAAAATACTTTTTTTGAAACTAAAACCAAAATTATAGGGCAATAGGTATTATTGAAAAGATAAATTTTCGACTTTAAAGTGGTGTTAAAATAATTTTTTGGACTGCTTTTTTTTTTTTAAAGAGAGATTTTTCGCTTACTTTTTTTATTAAAAAAATAAAAATTCCCAGCTACACATTTCATGGAGATTAAACATATGTAAATTTCCCTATGAATTAGTTAGTCATCTATGGCGGCTAATATCAAAATAAATTAGTGCTTAGTTTAAATATAAAAACCTCTATGTAGAGAATTACATCCCTTTAGTATAAGCTGGCTTATATTAAGTTTATAGCGAGAAATAATCTTGAATGAGTTGTGGTATCACGTTGAATGGTGCATGTGTTTCAAAGGTTTCATATGTAAGATTTTCTCCTTCTGCACGGTTAATACTGCACGCAATTTATACGATACTTTTTTAAAAAAAACTTATATTAAAAATATCGATTTTCTGCATCATTTTTCTGGCAAAATATTTGAATTATTTATAATTACAACTACTTTTTGTGATACAGGAATTCCAAGTGTAATTCTTTATTGTAATATTGAATAAAAAATATCTTTACTTATTTTATCATATGTCTTTCTTTCCATCTGCTAAGGGGTAAACACTTCATGCCCTTGGGCTAAGTGAACCGATGTAAGTTATGAATTAAGATAGATAAATGTGTTGCAGACAAAAAAGTATGCTATGAATTTCATATAATTATCACTATGATGTATTATGACATTGTAATGAAACTAGAAATATAAAAATTGAAAATTTATTTATCGAAAGCAAGTTACTGAATATTAAAATAAAATTGTTAATGAAAAATATTATATTTATTAATGAATAAAACCATAATATTTAACTTAATTTTGAATTATCTAAAATTTCTTGCTAAAATAATTTAATCATGTTCATTTCAATCATTTCTTCTAAATTGAGACATTTCTGCAAGTAAATTCTTAACAGAGTTTTTTAATTGCAAATATTTACAATATGTAAGCAAAAACTTTTAATTAAATAAATAAAAAAAAGTTCCAGTACATTAAAAATTGATTTTATTATTCTTTTAATAAAACATTAATCTGAAAATTGTGATATTCTGTTTGTATCAGATATGCTTACTATTTATTACTGTTTCTGCAAATGATTTTATGTCCTGTAAAGCATATGAAACAACCTTTTCTTTCAGTATTTTTTAAATAAGGATTTTTTTTCATCTGAAAACAATTTGTTGGTTTGTCAGAAAAGCCAAGGCCATTTTTTAAATCTCATTGAATGAACTATTTTGTGGTTTAAATGATGAAATGTGGTCCCATATTTCAATAAAAAATATATTTGTTTGCTTTTTTAACGGGTATAAAATTTTTTTCTTATTTCCATTCCATTATGTTTTGCGTTTTTTCTTTTGACCGATTATTCTGGAACTGCAAATCTGATTTTTGTTCCATTCTTGGTTCTTAGTAGTCAAAAGCTCTTGATTATGGTATTCTGGTTACAAACTCTGTTTTTCTTATTTTTTCCAAAAACAAACAGCTTTCCTTCAACCCTAGGCAAATTCTTAAAATTCTAAAATAAGGCACTGCATTTTTCTATTCTTTGCTTTGTTTCCTACAAAAATATTTGAATTTTTAAAAATGTTTTGAATGTTTCTAAGAAACATGGAGCTCTTCTCTCTTTGTTCTACAGGCAAAAAATGGCAACTGAGAAATATTAATTTTATTGTTATGTTGTTAAGCAAACTTTTGAAACTGTGTTGTATATGTTAACAGTTGACCATGGTCGGAAGATTCAAAAAGAATGTTTTTGCTATTAATTTTTAATTTAGCGAAATAAATATTCAAGAATAGATTAAAAAAAAAGAACACTGCGTCACATTCTCAGACTTTTGTTCCAAAGTACATTTTTCCGTTTTTATAAAACAGTAAATCCTAAAGTTAGGGAGAAACGATTAAAACATTGCTGGATTCTAAAAATAATACAATTCTTGCAAAAATAGGAAACTAGAATTCTTTTTATTTAATACATTTAAATATTTTACCGCCGATGATGATTTTCAAAGATAAAAAAAATTCAAGAACATTGCATGAGAGATATTTGCAAAGAAACATTATTTTAAATACATTTATCATGAAATTTAAATAATAAATCTTACATTTTTCACAAAAGAAATTCGTAACGTATTTCCTTACAAAAAATAAAGGATGTAGTGTTTGGAGGAAATACATTTAATAATTCATTACCTACTATTATTTTCAGTTGCAACTACATTTACTAGTAATGCTTATTCTATCTACATTTTATTGCTTTTAATGCTCAAAAATTAAGTTCAATTTAACTTTTGTTTGGTTTTTTGTATATTAACTTCCTATTTCTGCCTCCTGGGATTATCTATGCATATAAGATCTTTTGTAAACTTATTTTGTACTATAAATATACAGAAAGTAGTGTAAAATTAATATTTCAAAAATACGATTATCGTAAAATTTAAAACAGTACTTTTGTTTTCTCTGCATAACCTTTTAATGTGAGTTGAGTAAAAATACACTTAATTTAGAAATGCATATATTTTTTGTTTTCTCTGCATAACCTTTTAATGTGAGTTGAGTGAAAATACATTTAATTTCGCAATGCTTATATTTTATTCTCACTAGGTGTTTGTGTGGTGTACAATGGTAGGAGATTAAATCCATGTTTTGCTCATTTGAATTATACTTATTATTTTTTATTTGGCATATCATGTGAGAGTGCGAAAAAACAGTAGAATCGAAAACAACACGTAAAAATTATTCACAGTAAATAAATAAGAATAATGATGAAGAATAATAATGAAGTAAGAATAAAAAGTAAGAATAATGATGAAGAATAATATAAGAATATAAAGTAAGAATATAAAGTAAGAATAATGATGAAGAATAATAATGAAGAATAAAAAGTAAGAATAATGATGAAGAATAATATTGAAGTAAGAATAAAAAGTAAGAATAATGATGAAGTAAGAATAAAAAGTAAGAATAATGATGAAAAATAATAATGAAGTAAGAATAAAAAGTAAGAATAATGATGAATAATAATAATGAAGTAAGAATAAAAATGAAGGAACATGAACAAAGAATAAAATGAAGGAACATGAAGAAAGAATAAAAATGAAGGAAAATTTTATAATGTTAGTGTTTTAAAAACCTATTTAGAATTAGAATTGGTTGTGATAATTTTATAGTTACTAGAGTTAGTTTTCTAATAATTCTATATTAGCAGAGTTTCGCAGTTAGACTTATTTTCAACTTTTACGATTGGAAATGTTTTTTGTTTTCATGCTTTCAAAATACTAGAAATGTTCGGAATTATTTTATGAATTTTCAATAATGGAATATTCCTCATTTTATGCCAGAAAAAACATGCAATTATTTATAGGTCAGTGCAACTTTGTAATTTTTTTGCCTTATAGGAAGTATTAAAAAAATTACATTGTATGCCATTTATCAAACTTATATTTATGTTGAAAAAACATTGATGCAATCTTAACTGGTTCTGGCATTGGAGCAACCGATTAGATTTTCCCTAGTATAAGGTACTATCAAAGAATTTTTGAGCTCAGAAAATTGATCTATTTTACAATAAATTAATTATAAAATAATTTAATATATTATAAGCAAAATAAAAACCTCTGTATTCCCATTGAAATAATAATTTTTTTATTTGCTTAAATTTAACCACTTTCATTTCTTATGAAATTATCGTTGACTCTGTCTATAGTTATTTTCATCTCAGTGTGATGAGAAATGCTGGAAATCTTTTCTGAAAAAAATATTTTGACATTTCAAATACATTTTCTTGCTAACCATTGTCTTAGTTGATACTTAGAGTCTTTTGAAAATAAAAAATTTCTTTTTTTAGGTTATCTTGAACTTTTGACAATAAAACGCGTGCCATATTTTAAAAATATCTTAAAAATATAACCTGAGTTTTAAGAAATACCAAAATAATTTTTCCGAAAAGAATCCCAATGATAGAACTGCAATCATATGAGAAACTTAACAGTGTAGAGCATCTTAGATTATGAACCCTTATATTGTAAACCCTGTTTCTTTTCGCTATACAAGTAGTATATTTAATATCAAAATTAAAACTAAAACATAATTTTTGGCTTATTTTATTTGAACAAGAATTGGTGCCATTAATGTTTTCAATCTAATTAATAATTTAACTAAAAATTAGGTTAAAAATAGTGTCATTATAAATGTTTCGAAGAAATTGCCATTTTTCTCCAAAATTCCATCTTTATTAATTGCACAAAAGCTATACTTAAAATCTTTTTTTAATTATCTTTTGCCACATATTTTTTGAAAGTAAATACATCAAAGTAAATCTGAGATTTTCTCTTTGTTCTCTATTTTGTTTTGAATTCAGTTTTTCAAAAGTGCACAACATAATATAATATATATAAACACTCGGTATTTAATAGATGCAATAGAATTGTTCTATTCATATCTTACTTTTAAAACATTGAGGATATTAAATAAATGTTTTAAATTTATGGGAACATTAACACTCTGCTTTTTAAAATAGCTTCCAAGCCTGGAATCATCATTTTAGTTTATCTAGTACAACAATGAACCACTGTTGAAAATTACAGCATATTTAAGCAAGTAAGATAAATTTATTTAGTGGAACTTTTGAAGACAGACTTGAATAATTAGTAAATGAAACATTTATTATAATAATGTCTATTATCTTTTATGAAATTTTTACAAACTTTATGTTTTCTACTTAAAACAGTTTTTTTAGATAAAGAACATTTTTTCTTTGTTCTTTTTTTTGAGCTCCTCTCGAAAATGTGATTTATTAGATGGGATCAAGAACTAATTAGATAAAAGTACTATCTTAATAGTTTTTGGTGCGATTCATAAAAATAATCAAATTAGCCTTTTGATATAATATCTTGCGCTGCGTTATCTATCAAATCAAATTAAGCTTCTGATGTTTTATCTTATGCTGCATTGTCTAAGAGTAATTTTTTAACGCTATACTAAATAGTCAACAATATTTTCATCAGAAATATCAATTAAAAAATTTACTTTGAGTATTTAAGGTACTTAATAAAATTCTTTATTTATTGATTGAAAAAATGAAATCGATTCTATAAAGAAGTTACATTTAATCGGTTGATGATTAATAAAATAATTTTATTTGATAAATTAAAAAAAACCTTTCCCCGTTAAGTATCTAACAACTAGTATTAACAACTTCAATGAAAAAATAATGATCCAACAGTGTATCTTTTTATTGATAATTATTTGATTCGAGTATTAATATCTGGTATTTATTTTGTAAAATAAATGCAGGGAAATATCAAACTTTTCCAAAATCTCCATATAAGAAAATACAGCACACATGCATTTCAATTTGTTTTTGAATATAAAACAACATTTAATATATTTAGATTTACCATAATGGCGCATATTTGGAACCTTAAGCAAACAATTCTAATAATTTTATCTTGCGTTCAAAATTTGATGAAATTTGTGATGAAATATTATTCATTTTATTTATCAGAAAAATAAACTGCTTTCTGGCTTAGGGGTAGCGCGACTTCTCCGTGATCTGGGCGTCCTAGGCTCGAGTCCTGGTTCGGATATTCTATCGTCGAGTCCTGGTTCCTCCTGTGTTCTATCTCTGAGATGTGTGAAAGAGCCCCCTCCCCAACTAAAAAGGGGTTGTGCAAGCGAATGTGTCATCTTCATTTGAGCTAGAAGTCAGACTTCTGTCCTCGGGTGCTAAGGAGTCTTTGCCCTCAGAAGCTACTGCAACCCCTTTCCGTGATAACGTGGACACGACGTCATCATCATCATCGGAAAATTAAGTTTCATAGAATTCATAACATAAAAAAAGGTTTTTTTTTAATTGGAAGATAGTAAATCCTTCATATTATCAAAAAATGTCTCAATTCTACTGTTGAAAAATATGCTTATGATCAAAATACTAAAAAGTGATTTAAACCAGTTTTATCAGGTCTGTTTTGGGTATTCAAAGTAGGGCTACATTCTTTATTTTATTTTAGAATGGATTTTATTTCTAGGATTTTTTTTCTCAGGATCTATTTATATTGCCTTCCATTTTACACTGATAAGGAGTTTTTTAAAGAAAAACAACGCGAAATTTTTTCTTTTTGTTTCTTTCAACAAATGAGCAGTTTTATTATATATTCCAGATTTAGTTTTTCTGCCACCAAGAAATTCATTATTTTTTTCCAATTCTCTATTTCGAGTATTTATTGCCCCAGAGAATTAGAAAATATAAAAAATACTTTTTTCTGATCAATCCTCTGTACGAAGCTAAGAATGAAACTTTTTGAAATTAAGATAATTTGTATTGAAACTTATTTCCTCGATTAAATAATAAGCAATGCATGAGCCTGAATCTTTATCGTCGAAGTCTTTTCGTTTTTGAAGGAGTTATTTGAAGCTTTAATTCAAAATTGCTCTGATAACAATCAAATTTATCTCTTCACTTCAGTCGTGTGTTTACTTTCAGCAGTTGCCACTGACAATGAATTTCTTAATGTTGGCAATAAAACTACTTTCCGACTTTAAATATTTAAAGCTGCCATTAATGAAATATTAATTGATGTCCATTAATTTAATATCATCTGTTCGAAGGATGTTAATGAATTCTCCAGAAACGTGTTAATTAATATTCTCTTGTGGAAGCGTTGCTCCCGAGCAAGATACGGCTAGAATGAGAAATTGTAATAGTGTAATATTGATATCTATGATTTTACTTCAGATAGGAAATTATCCATAATTTTCATGCTGTAAAAGTTAATGCGTGCTAACTTTTCAAGTATGTTATTAATTTTTGATATAATTTTCGCAATCCAACTCTGTATGTAAGTCAAAATAGTTCTTTTAATTTTCTTTGGAACAAGTTGATTTCTTAATTGAGTAGGAGAGCGAGCATTCTCTGAGTTTAATTTCTACATTTATAACTAAGAATGGACTCAATTAAAGATCTTCGTAGATTTCAGAGCAGAAAATTTAATCACACTTTTTAAAAGTTTTGAGGAATTAATAATCTGATTAAATTTTAAGGCATACGAGTTTTAACATCTTTAAGAAGTCGTTTCTAGTTCTAACGAGCTTCTTCAGTTAGGTTTACTTCAAACTGTTTATAATTCTTATCAAAAAGGATTTTTTATGTATAAAATTTTGGGGCATTTTATATAATAATTTTAAGCTTACAAGCACTTTTACGTTCCATACAGAAAAAATTAATTGGTACATGTATCACTTTATTTGGCATTGTGTTGCGTCTTTTATGCATTTTTTTTCTAAAAGCAAGTTTGATATATACTAAATAAGCTGAATTAATATTATTGTGATAGCTTTCGACAGCACGAAAGAGAAAAGTAAGATTAAGTCCTAAGGGCCATCACTAGCTACGATACACACTCTTTTGTAAGTGGTATTTTATATAATTGGAGTGGAGGTATCTTGACTCCAGAATAATACTTTACACATCAGGAAAGCGGGGGTTTGTTTATTCGGTAAATTCTCGTTAAGGAACTCGTTATACCTCCCTACGTGAAAAACTATTTCTCAAAAAAAAAAAAAAAGATTTGCGATGTTTTCGAATTACCAATACTTTTAATCATACGAAAGATTTTTACCATTAGATTTTACCATTTTACCATTTGCATATCTACTAAGTAATTGCAGGGCTTTAAATGATGTTTTATATTTGGTAAATATTTTTTTTGTGCAAATGAATATTTTGTATTCTTATGTAATTGAATTATAAAGGATTGCATGTTCAATATTTAATAAAAATTAAAATTGGTATTTTCAAACAAATATAAGTGAATTAATTTGAAATTTTCAAATAAATATCAGTAAATATCCAGTAAATATCAGTATTCACTGATATTTTATTTCAAAAACCTTTGAAAACTAACTTTTGCATATCAAGAATGAATAGAAAATTTTTTACTTTACCATAAACTTGAAAATAAATTTTTACAAATTTACTTATATATAAAACAAATAAAAGTTAATCCTTTTTTCAAAAAATATTCTAATAGTCAAAATATGAACTGTGTGTGTGTGTTTTTTATTAATTGATTGCTATGCTGATGTGGCTATAATGTATCTTTCACCAGAATAATACCCACATCATCATTATCATTCCATATAACTGTGTAAAAATTATTCTTTGAATACACATGCAAAGTTAGTACAATATATAGACAAATGTTAAATTCGAAACTTTTGACATTTGTACATTTTTTGATGTTTCTTTGGAAACACCTTATAAAAATGAATGCTCGTAAATTAGATTTTTTGTAATTTTAATCATTAACCTTTGAAGAAATCAAAATTTTTTCTGCCAGTTTTTTTGTTACTAAATTTAAGGAGATTTTATCGCAAGTCAGCCTTACACGATAATTAAAATAAATTTTATCATCTACTTTATAATTTACCTTTATTTTGTTACCTGGAATGGCCAACCCAAATAATTTGCTTTCATTTGAACAAAATAACTGACAATAAAAATAATGTTATTTTCCTTTGAGAAATAAATTTAATCTTTAAGTATGCATTTATTTTATCACAAAGAGAAAAAAAAACTTATTTGAAGTTTTCAGAGTGCTTAAAGAAACATTAAACATAGAATACTAAAGTCGTTAACAGCAATAAAGTACTGTCAGTATTTTTCAAGTAAAAAAATGCTAAAATGGGAATCAAACTGCCTTTTAAAAACTATTTTTAAAAAATATTTCTTTGAAATTGTGCTTGATATTTAGTTTGTCTATTTTAATTTTCGATTATGCAAAAATAAATAAAAATGCATGAAACTGAAGCAGCATAAATTTGAAAATAAAATAGAGGATTTGGTATAGAGTATATTTTTGCAGCTATAAAGTGATCACATTTTACTTTCATAATTGAATAAAAATTATTAAACATTTATTTTTAATTCAATATCTAAAACAGATTAAATCCCTTTGGGTACTTAAATTATTCCATCATAACGAACACTGAATATCGTCACACGATTTTTTTGTTAATAATTATGTTTTTAATCATAGGATACAGCTATGTGAAAAGATTCATAAATTAAAGTTTTACAGAATGATTCTTATAAATCCGTATTATTTTGTAGACATTGTGAATTATTTTAACTAATTTTCTAGAACAATGAAAGCAATAACAATAAATTTAGAGAAATATTTGGTTGCTAATGGTTTTAGCAGTTTCAGCAAAGAAGTTTATTTAAAAAATTCAACTTAATAATTTTTTTTGTCTCAAAATTAAAAGATTATTCAGCTATTTGATAAAATATTTATACAGTGAACACCGCTTTTAGTGATGGCTTTACGTCCATGCTAAAGTGATTTCGCAACCAAAATGCTTTAAAAATAATTCAGATCTCTAAGTTTAAATGCACATATGGGAAAACAGACAAGAGATAATTTATATTATTAATTTCTTTTTATTAGAAACAGGAAAAATCGATAAAATTTACACAATTAAAATATTTATAAATGTTTATCTTTTAAAAACTTTCTTAAAAAGTTATCGATACTATTAAGTTATCAAGTATTCGTTGGTTAAGATTTTTATACGAATAATATTCAAATCAGTATTGGACTAATGTTGTTGTAGAGTAACTCCGTGCTACAATAATTATGCTGAACTGATATGTACCCGATGTCTGTTTTGGCTGAGTGAACTTAACAATTACTAAATAAACAAGTATGTGACATTTAAAACATTTAATAACAACACAGTGTTACTCAAGAAGATTCTTAGTACATCTATCAAAATGAAAACAAAACAGCTGACGTCAGTTCTAGTTGGCTCCGATTGGCTGGCTAGAGGATGCTATTCGCAACACTTTTTAAGGATTCAATAGTTAGAAGAATTCTGTGGGATTACGGTAGTTCCTTTTCTGGCCTCACTTTATTATTTGTTCTTAAGTTGAATGCCATAATCTTCTCGATTAATCCGTGCAAGACAAATTATTCATTCTATAATTGTTTTTAGTCTTCCCTCAATTTACGCCAATGTTGATCCAAGTCTTATTATCTTCTTTTGATAAGTCTGGTGGCTTTTCAATGTCATCCTCTTTAGTAAAATGCCCATGCTGAACTATTTATACATTGAGATTTGCTATTACAATTCAATTTTTGATCACTATCATCGCATATTTTCTATGTATTTAGATATGGGAGATCCATTCTTCGCTAGTTTGACCAGTAGAATTCATAAACTATTACATCCGAATATCATATTCCAAACATTGTTTTGAGAAAAATTATAGTAGATGTTTTTTTCTCTATAACGTATGTCTTTGGGAAAAATGGCTTCTAGAATTAATTTTATTCAATTTAATAAATGAATTATTGTCTCAAGTATCAGAAAACTCTGAACTTTCAATATTTGTAAGAAAATTGTAAATAAATCTTTTTGTTCGGAATTTTATATATTGTATAAATGCATTTTAAGGTTACCTCCAAAAAGCTAAAAATGTATTAGGATTAGGATTTACAAAATGGTTGAGTAAATTCTGTGCCGTTTTTTCTATACAACTTAAGTCTATAGTAACTTAGATTATCAGAGAGGGGCATGGTCTAAAAACAAACGGTCTTCAGAGTGTACCATATGTTCACATTCAAATTCAGGTCAGATGATCATACTGGCTTCACTATAGATTTGATAAACCTCTCTAAATGCCATTCAGCAACAAGTGAGTTCTGATTGATGTGAGTGTTGAGTGTTATCAAAAACATATTGTAGGTGAGCCTATTGCAACGTTTGCCAACACGTGATTAAGCGAATAGTTCTTCTTTCTATGATACTGCTATATTAGAAGTTATACAAAATTGTATGTTCTTCAAAAACTGCTTAAAATAACAGAAAATTTATCTCAAAATCACAAGCAAATATTATTTTTCAAATTCATATTTTTTATATTATTATTACTTTCATATATTTCCCTTTCCAATACTTTTAGAGCATTGCGCTACTAATACAGTCACTGATAATGAGATGTTAAACTTTTAAGGAAAAGTACATTGGTAGGAATTGACATTGAATTGGCATTGTGCATTTAAAATAATTCTACAGGTTTTCACATTAAAAATGACGAGAATACATTTTTTTTTGTAAACCTCTGTGAATGATTTTTAAAAAAATTATATATCCTCCTTCACTTATGAATTCTCAAAATCCAATGGCTGGGTGAGTTGGATTTATAAGTATAATAATATTGTGCAATAAGTCAACATATATTAGTAATTTTCAGAATAATCTAGTACCGATTTTGTGATTCAAAGCACTGCACTAAGGCTAATGTGAAATGCCTTTAAAAATGAATGCATGGTGTTGGAAATAAAATCACTAAATTTACAATTTCATACTAAATAGAATTCTTTTCAATTGACACAATCGGCAACATTTTCCAATGCCCCACTTTCAAAACAGAAGAAACAATAAAAAATTGTATAAAATAAATTAGCTTATTAATAGAAAGTGAAAATTTTCTATTACATCAAAATGGCATGCATAAAATGACATAAAAGCTAAACTAATGTAATTAATTTTAATATATTCTGGGAATAATCAATTAATTTGTTTCCCATGCCAGTCATCAAACATATTTTTAAATTTGAAAACCTAACAAACTTTTAAGTAGATTAGGCTAATTAAATTTCCTTATTTTGAAGCAACCATATAGCATTAATCATTATGCAAATTATTTTATTAGGAATTTTAAATACGTTTATATTAATTTAATTATGCAATTATGTAACGCATAAACGATAAGGCATATTGGAATGTTATTATTCTAAATTCTAGTTACTCTAATTTTGGAGCACTTAAGTTATTATGAAATTATCGTCATTTCTGTGAGTAATTATTTCCTTTAAGCAATTGCTGAGGAGTGTAAGGAACTCATTGAAATATTTTATTTAAATCAAAGTGTCCGAAAATATTCAATAAAAACAGGTAGACGGCTTGCAAATTTCTCATTTTTTTTCCCTTTTTGCTTTTTTAAATTTGTTTTTATTTATCTTTTAAATTATGTTTTGTAATTTTTCATTTTAACTCGAAATCCAGAAAAACTGACGGAATCGGTCTCTCCAACACATTTTTGCATATTTCTTAATGAAAGTGTTATAATCTTCCAATCAGGATAAAAAGAAAATGAGGATTTTGTGGGAAGGACGTGAACTCTACGGTTACTTCAATTAAACCAAAATTCACTGTTGAACAGAAAAGAGAGCATGCGTTTTGGACGACTTTTCATCGATCCATTGATAAAAATAATTGTGTTTATTTAAAGATCTTACTCCAAATTTTATTTATCTGTCATTGCGCATTTGAGTTATCGCATTTGTATTGAAATGAATGTTTAGGCTGAAAAACGGCCAAACCCTTAACGGATTCGGTTCAAAATCTCAAAAAATTGTGGCAAAGAAAATTCCTGTAAATGGATTTCACAAAAAAAAAGTTGATAGAAATCTTTAAATATGTTATGAATTCCTGACACCAAATTTCATTTGGTAAGTTTAAGTTGTTATTTAGTCATTGTGTTCAAAATCAGACGTATAATTTCAGAAATTAATTTTCTGAACTTAGCGATGCATGAAATGTGAAGATTCATCAAATTCTTTTTCATTTTTTTATGATTGCAATATATTTTTTTAGTATAATTCGCATGCTGAATGCAAAAAGTGGAAAAATACTTTTCCAATTATTATAAGGAAGGGATTAAAATATGCTGTTTTTTATTTATTTATTTGCGAACTTACGAATCACATTTTAGGCATTAAATCGTCACATATTAGGAATACAATTCAATATCATCTGCTGTTACATGATTCAGGAAATTTTCATATTGAAGATATTTAAAACATATTTTTAATATTTTCTCAACAACTGAGTATCAACTTATAAAATAATTATTTTTGCACAAATAACAATTGAAATCTTTTAATTGTTTATTTTATTGTTGGTTGTAGTATATAAAATTAAATACACAAAAGAGATGCTTAAAATTATTCAGGATTTTTAAAAATATGTTTTTCAATCAAATAAATCAAAGGAAGTTGTGAATTTTCTGTTTGTTCAGAGTTTTCAAAATTTCATTCAGTTTTTGAAAAATGTTTTATAACTACTTCTTTTAGAAAATTAAAGATTCCATTTTTCTAATTATAATAAATAAATCTGTTTCTATTCATATCACAAATGAATAATTTGGAATACAAAAGAAAATTAATAAATGTTTCCAAACGTAAATAGATATTATATTTTTGATTCTAAAAGAAAGTTTTCAAGAATGGGAACAGTGAATACACAACTTTATTTCAATATTTTAATAGCACAATGAAGTAAATTAAAATTAATAGTTTGTTTATTTATCTACACAAAAAGATTTACTTAATTTAAGGATTTGTTTGAATAAATATTTAAAGAAATGTTTAATTCAGTGATTTTCAACATATCTCTTTCTCTATACTCTTTTTCTCTAAAATACAATTAATTCTGTTCAAAGAAATCGTTTTAAATGCTTATATAGTTTCATTTAAAATAAATGAACTGATTTTGTCTATTCGTTCACCATACTGTTGTAGATTTATATACCTAATTACATTATATAAAATAATATTTAAATGAAATGTTTAAAAAAATATATAATTACACTGATCAAATATTGACAGTTCAAGAATAATTTATTAATAATAACGGTAAAAGGAATATTTAAATTAAAATGTAAAATTCAACAGATTTTAAAAACCGAAAAAAGGGTAATGATGTAGGGAGTTGTCAGTCAATACTGAGAGGTAGCGTGAAATTTTTTCAAAATAGTGTAAGCGTGGGGAATAGAAAAAATTCACATTCTAAAAGAACAACAAAGAAGTTACCAGGGCCAATTACCAATATCAAAAGTGACCAGTATTAAAATTACCAGTATCAAAATGATTGTCTTTGCGGGACATTTAGAGATTCAGAATAGGAGGTGAAGTCTTAAAAGTCATCAACAGCTCAGCTTCTTCTTCAAGAGGTATGTTTCATCATCAATGTGAAAGTAATTTAACCCAATACATACGAGGGAAGTGAGAGCTTGCTTACTATTTTGGCAACTTCTTATTTACATATTCTCTCAGTGTATTATGTGGAGAAGGCAAACACCAGGAAAAAAAACTATAATCTTAATATTATTTATGTGAATACGAGATCAGAAAAGAATAACTTAATTTTAAAAATATAGAAATGAAGTATAAAATTCTAATACATCAGATATTTAGTTAGATGTCATTTTAATATAACGTGGAGTAGTAAATTATAATTTCAACTTTATCATTTATTTTTCGATCAGTGAATTTTGAAGTTAATATAAAGAATAAATTATTTTTTACTAATAAATTTTAATAAATAATTGAAATGTTTATTAAATGAATTTATTCGAAAAATTATTCTAAAAGAACAATCACACTCAATGAGGTCCTGTAAAATAGAAAAATAAATATAGCGATGTAGAAATAATGAGGATATCTTTTGGTCCATAAGCATTAAATTACCATTTTTTATAAAGATTCTAATTTAAATGTAAAACACTTGTTTTAATTACAAATTAGTAATCATAATTTATGTGTCCATTAAGAATTTAATTTATTATTATACGTTATAAAAATACGTCACAAAGTGTTTTTAATATAATTTTCTAAGCTGACATTTTTGTTCTATTTCAGTAAACAGCACATTTTTATTCATAGATATGCAAATTATTTCCTCTTATAAAAATACTCAGAATCTAAAAGAATCAATCACTTTTATTATCAATAATGTTCCCAGAAAGTTTATGTCAGTGGGAATACATTTCGTACTGACCTACTAAAAAGTGACTTAAATCAGTTTTCTCTAACCCACATTTTAGGAATCCAAAATAGAACCACATCCTTTATTTTAAAATATATTTTATTTCCCCCATTTTTTTTTCTGAAGAGCTATTTACATTACCTTCTGTTTCGAGCTGATATTACTTTTTTTAAAAAGAAAAGCAACACACAGAAAAAAACTTCTTCGTGATGTGTTAGACAGATGATCAATTTTGTTATATAGCTCGATTTTCCTTATTTTCTTTCTAGGATTTCAGCGCCTTTGAAAAGTCGATGAGAAAAGTCTAAAGTACTTTCTTCTGGTCAATCCACTGCACAAAGCTACCGATGAAGATTTTTAAACGTCATATCATTTTTGTTGCTATTGTTATGATCGATTATAGAACAAATGATGCACGATACTCAATCGTTATCGTCGATAGCTATTCCCTTTGAAGGAATTAATGTATCTGTAATGTTGCTCTGATAACAGCCAAATTTATTACCTTCCTTCAATCTTGTGTTTCGTTTCAGTTGATGCCACTGACGCCGAACATTTAATAGAGGCAATAAAACTGTTTTCGAATGTTAATTATTTTATTTTGCCGCGGATAAAGAACTTCGATGATACTCATTATTTTTATGTCCTCTACTTGAAAGACGGTAATACATTCTTGAGAAACAAGCTGAAGAACTTTGTTGAAAAACTGTTTTTGGTAAAATAGGGTATAGGCATAATTGTGGAGTGAGAAATTTCTAAACAAATAGGTTTTAAGAATTGCATAATTTATATCAATAAGCGAACTTTGAATGGAAAATTTGAATCATAATTTTAACTAATAAAATGTCCAATAGTTCATTTTGGCATCAATAGTAGAGGGTTAATTGTTGACGCAATTATAATTTTGCCAATCGGTTCTGTATTCAAGTCATTGGTTTTAATAATTTTCGTTGGGGTGTACTTTTAGCTTAATGGTAATAAACAAATGAAATATATAGCATATTGATATTTATTTTCAATGTGGTAATTTCCTATGATATTGATTAAAAATTATTTCGGTTGCGGAGGATGAAAGCAGAAATTCGGAAATACTGGTAAACAATTTAATTATTTAATTTCTTAAAAATTTTAATATTATTGATTTTTTATTGATTTTAGGAAAAAGTTCTATAATCTTAGTGATCTCAAAAATTAATATTTACGAGAAACTTTTAATAACGTTCACTAAAAAAAGTTATTAATTTCAATTTTGTAATAATACAGCAGCTTAGACAACATGAAGAATTTAAATAAAAATAATTATAAAATAATTAACTAATTATATTAATAATTAATTACTTACTTTTTAAGCAAACTTGATAAATTTAACCGTTTTAGAAAATTTATGATAAAATATACTTTATTATGTGAATATTAATACGACTAGTCGCCTTTAAAGACCATTGTTTCGCTGGCTCGATGCATGCCATTGAAACTGAATTCACTCCCTTAATTAATTACTTGTAACCTTTTTCCTATTGATGATATCTCCTAAAGACCCCCTCCGATCCAACTTATCTAAATAGGTATAAGGTTTGAAAATTCTAAGCTGTGATGCTCAGTCTAAATTCTTTCTGTATTTGCCAGTTGATAAAATAAACGAAATTGACATACATTTTTTATTCTATTTCATTTTTTATTCCGAAAGCAAGAGACATATTAAAATCACGGCAAACAGTGAACCGAGTGGAAGCTTAAAAATGCTTGCAAGCTTCGTTCAAATAGAGAAATTTTTTGTTGTTGGCCATATTTGTTCAACAAAAAATTCGATATATTTTTTTCCCAATTAGTAATCAGTTTCAATCATTCTACGTAAAAAAAAAAAATATGTTGATAGAAGGATATCTGTCACCAAATATTTATGCCAATGAATTCCAGTGATATTCGAATTTCCTAAGCCGAGTTCGATGAAGCACAAATATTCAATGGAATTTCCATATTTCGGCCATCAGCCCATTAGTTGCTTTCAGTTTCGTTGTATAATTCTTAAAACCAAATTTCACCAAGTCTTTCATCTTTATTGAATCTGATTGAATTTTACTTTTTATTCTGAATGCTTTTACTCATGTTTTGAAGCCGTATGTTTCTGCGGCAAAAAAGTTTAGAGATTTTATAATTTGACTGGTCATTACATGTGACAGAATTTTTTGATTAAATTTGAAAATAGGATTTATAGTCCTAACCACATGCTTGGCTCTGCATAGTCGAAAATGACTTTTCCTTACAAGTAAATCAAAACAAATATTTTTCGTCAGCTTACGAAATTGACATCGATGAAATTATAAAAATGAATAGGGTTTAAATGAGTGAATTGTTTTACTTTATTTTTTATGTCCATTTTATCTGAATTAATTTTTAAATTTCTCTTCGCCTTCAAATTAAAAAGTATTTGCTCTCTTAATAGTTGCAATTTTATTTGTTGATATAAAATGCCTTTTTCGATTTTGAATGTCATGATATGTCTTTGACATACATCATACATCATAGTCAAAAATTAATTAATTAAATTATATTTTAAAAATTCTCCACTTCTACTTCGGCATTTTAAAACTATCCTTGATTCTTAAAAAAAAAAACAGTTTTCTTTGGATAGTTTTATTTTATTTGGGTAAAGATAAATCAAGTCATTAACATTCATTAAGATATTTTTTTCTTTCCCTTTAATTAAAATAATAGGACTTTAGGTTACTAATCCAATTTAAATCCTCCTTTTAAATGAGTAGTTTCATACAAAAACAAAAGTACTGAATCAACTTAGCTAAACATTGAAAAATAAAAATCACTTTCCTACCCTACGCTTATCCAAACTCACTTTATTCTGGTATCAATGAAGTTGCTATCTCCGCAAGGCCAGAAGGGAATCACGCGCAAACTAAACATTCTGCTCTTGGCTTCCAGAAAAGGTGGGGTTGCTGACAAAAAAGCGAGCACGGAGGGAAACCTCACACAAAAGAATTCAGTGAAATAGTTTCTGCAGAACTTTATACTGTAAGCATTGCAGCTACCACATTTCGCAGCTTTTTAAATGTGGTACTTAATTATCCCACTTAATCTGTGCGTTAATTTTGGGAGACATTATTTTATTGTTCTTTCTTGGTATATAATTGGCTGTTACCACAAAAGAATTAGCTTTTATTTTGTCTTTTTTGTCTTACCGCATGAATGGTTTCATGAAATTTGCGGTTTTTCTTCCAGCAAGGTTTGCGTCATCGATTCTTTACAAGATTGTCTTTACTTCTTAATCCGACATTCCTTTCGATTGGGAAAGCGAATAAAAATTAGGATGATGAGGGTTTTTCAAATGGATTTGCAAAGGTGAAAATTTTATTACAATATGATATATATGAAACATCAAAATGTGCCGCTTTTAATCAATGATTGTGCATCATTATTTACTGATATTGCTGTCTTTGAGATATCATCCTCTTAAGGAGTGTTTTTGAATGTACTATAAGAGTTATTATTGTTGTTTCTCTTTATAGTAAACTTTTTTTATAATATCAACGTAGAATGCTGTTATGTATAGTCGTTTTATAAAATTAATCAGGTTTTATTCTGTTTTGTTCTGAAGGAACGATGGAATTTTCTTTTGTGAAAGTAAGAACGGAAAGGCTTGTTTTCATTATATTTGCTTGATTAGATTTAATAATTGAAATACTTGCAAATAAACTTTATTGTTTACAGATTATGAGATTGTAAACTATGCCAAAATGGTAGCATATGCTTGCTCAACATAAAAAAAAAATCCTTTTATCACATACTTTTAAAGAATTACAAGTTCCAGCACAAACTAAAATTTAAACTTTCTTTTATAATAGGAAAATAATTACTTAAATGATTATGTAAATATGAATTTTGCTCATGATATATTAGATATATTAAAATTCAAAATTCTCTCTATAATGATGCTAACAACTGAGAGTATAGTTGTACTTGATATAGAAGTGATAAGCATTTTTGTTAAATCAGAATGTTTATTGACTAAAATTTGCTAATGTAATGAAATATGCATTAAGTTACAGTGCCAGCACATATATGTAGTACTGTACGATTGTGTAAGTGTAACAATTAGCGTTGGAATTGTATCTGATGCAAACTGTAACATAATGGCATAGGGCAGTTCTTGATATAATAATTATTGACAATTTTCAACAAGTAGTGCTCAACTAACATGACACGAAAGTAAGTGAAAAGAAAATTATAATAAAGTGGATGATAAAAAAGCCAGAGAATATTTAAAAAAATAACTAAAATTATCCGATAGTATAAAAATTAACTTGATGTGTTTGCATCTTGGATGAAAAGATCACTGCTTAGATTTAAGGAAAAAGGCCATTATATGAGCTGGTGAAGAAAGTGAGACAATTAAAATATGGCGAACAATCTTTGAAGCTTGTTAGTTATACAAGATCCCTATTCTTCCTATCAACTTGTCTGAGACATCCAGTTCCTATTCCACCAAAACCAAACATCAGATTGTTAAAAGCCCATGCTGGATATCTGGGTAATGAAGAATACGATATTCTCGCAAAAGTAGCCACTATCGAAGGTGTTTCAATTGAAGCTCCAAAATCCCGGTGCTGTATTAAACAGCGTCTCCAGGAAATATTTATAAGACAATGGCAAAGTCTTTGGGACAGTGGAAATAATGGCCGTTCGGTTTGCATAATAATCAAAACAGTAAAATTGCAACTACTCTCCTGGACTCGTGAAGAAATCTTGTTAGTCACAGGACATTCCCTTCTTTTCTTCATCGTTTCCATTTATCAGAAGATGATTATGGCGATTGTGGAGAAATCGGCGACCCCATCCACTTTGAGACATCATGCCCTTTTACTCTTTCATAGCATCTCCGAAATCCCTCATCTTTGCTGGACAGTCTCTGGTACAAGTCCTTAATAATTCATCTTCCCCCCCCAAAAAAAGAAGAATAATAAAGATGATTAGATTCCTAATTGATCAAGGAGAACTGCTTCACTTAGATTAACCCTATATTATATATAACCAATTATTTAATACACTAAGCATTTTATGTACATAAGCGTCGTAATGTACTTAATTTTATAACTGTTTTATTCTCTCATTCATACTGTACTTTATCATATTCATTCATCCAGTTTCATTGTATATTTATTGATATTTGTCATTCTAGTTTCTTCATTTTTGTTATGTTATATGTTTTCATATTTTGTCATTAGTGCGTTTCTTCCCAATTGATTGCAATGTAATTTCCCCCTTTTTTAAAAAATAAAGTCCACTTACGTCTATACCAAACCGGAAAGTTGCCACATCAGTTCTATAAATAGAGTTGTGGTGTAGTGTTAAGTGTTAACATAATACTTGTCTTTGAATTGGTTTCAAAAATGTCCCATCAGATGGTGGATATAAAATTGAAATGTCTTTAGAAGCTTTGATGTTTTTCGGAAATAGAAATAAACCATGAAAAAGCATTTTTTTTGTCTAATTTTTGTATATTTTTCAGATTATAAAGTTAAATCTCCCGTAAGTGCGTGAAACTGAGTTTAAGCGGGTTTTCAAAAGTAAAAATCTCAACTCTTTTTATTCATTCCAGAGAATTTTAATTCTATTCATTGAAACAGCTAGAACATTTAGAAATCATCATCAGCAAGTACTACGTACTTTACAGGAGGGAAAAAAAAACATGTGATAAACGTTTATCAACTTAAAAATTACCATTTATTTACCTTAATTGAAAGATCCAGAAATAAATTTTGCAATTAAGAATAAAAAAAAGTTCTTGTATTTAATTTAAAAGTAAATTTTCCATTACCCATCAAATATGTCTTCTCAACAGAAATAGAGAGAAAAAAATACAGAATTGATTTCGTAATCGTTTTCAAACTCCTTAAAAATGATGCTAAGAAAAATTAGTATGATAAGATACTGAAAGAGGTTTAGGATTACCAATTAGCGTTGTGGGGAAGTTAAAATTGCTCCCGGAACTCTATTTTTCAGTAGTTTGATTATATTTTACGGGCGATAAAGTCTTAGTTAGATTTTCCTTATTTTCGATTTTAAACAATTAAATATCAAGTTATTTTCATGTTACTTTTAAAAGCTATTTATTCCTTAACATTTATTAACAAAATTAGACATTCTGGCTAAGGAAAAAGCCTCTTCATGACGTTTTCTTTTCAATTTCTCATATACAGTAAAATTCAAATTACTTTCCGTATTTTAATCGATATTATTTAAAAATAATGTGTCCCTCAATGGGTACTTTTTTTATTCGAAAGCTATTTACAAGTTTCTTGTGAAATTGTTATTCTTTCAATTAAAATATATAATTAATTCTTCAGGGGAGGAGTGGAATGTTGAAATATATATTCTGGGGAGGGGTAAATGTTAAATGTTGAAAAGGAATGGACTAATATATCCTATTTAATTCATTTTCTTACAACTGATTTTGTTTCTGGTTTTAAGATGTAACAAGACAAAAAAAAAAATGCTTTCTTATTTTAAAAATTCCTATAAGCAGAGGAGCTGGGTCTGGTTTTAACAATATTTGGAAGAACGTTTATAGTTTTAAAAATATTAAAGATTTCTCGATTATATTTACTTTTTTGTAGTATAACTATTTATTCATCATATACAAATAAGAAACATTCAGCACTCTAAGTTTTTAAGATGTGAATAAATGCTCAAAATTTTATTTTAACATTAGAAAGTTAAAATTTTGTTAACTCATAATCTCGAAATGAAATGAATGAGAAACTACTTTATTATTAGATTTGTATCTGATGCAAACTGTAACATAATGGTATAGGACAGTTCTTGATATAATAATTATTGACAATTTTCAACAAGTACAAAAAAAATGTATGAATTTGATTTATCGCATTCTACTGTTAATACTCCATTGGCATAATACATCAATCATAGGAGTGTAGAATTAATTTATGGAATTAAATTAAAACTAATTCCTGAATAGTTAAATAAAATTGCCAAGCTACTTAATTATTAAACTATTTCTCTTTTACTATCTCATAATAAGTAATTAAACTATAAATTCTTTGAAATTACTTATTCAAATAACTTGATCATGCTCATTTCCCTCATTTTCTTTAAAATGGAGCTTCAATTCTAGTAAATTCTTAACGAAGTTTTTTCAGTCCAAATCTTTATTTCCAAAACTCAGAATATAAGTTGAAATTTAAAAAAAAAGGAACAAAAGGAAGTTCTAGCACTCTAAAAAATGATTTCATCAGTCTTTTAACGGAGCATTAACTTAAGTTTTAAGGAGGAAATTGGCATTTCCGGTCTTTGTCAGTTATGCTCGCTATTTATTACTGTTACCGCAAGCAATTTTATTTCCAGCAAAGCGTATAAAATAACTTTTTGTTCCTCCCAGGCTATACAAAACAAAGAAAGATTTGCTTTATCTGGAAACAATTTGTAGGTTTGTCAGGAAAGTTGGGGTCGGGATTGCTCTTTTATTCTTCAAGCCAAAACTTCTTTATTCTTTTTCTCTTATTTTCTTGGACTTTTGAGGTTAGAATAATGAAGTTCGGCTTTATATTTTAATAAAATGCATCTTATTTTATTTACAGATTTTAACGGGGACTAAACATACATTCTTTATTTTATTTCCATTATTATAATTTTTTTCTTTTGATGGAATGATTTTTCAGAATTTGCGAATCGGATATTTTTCCATTTTTCTTTTTGTTATACAAGAACTCATGATTTCTTTACAAAATGTGTTTCCCATTTTTTTGAAAAAAAAAAAAAAAAAAAACATTTTTTCGCATTTTTAGTCAAATTTTTAAGATTTTGAAAAGCGGGACTGCATTTTCGTTTTTCTTTTACACTGCTTCCTACTATAAAATCTGTATTTTTTTAATAATTTTTAAAAACATTGTTTTTTGATATTGGGTTTCCTTTGTTCTTCGGACAAGAATTATGAAAAACAAATATTAATTTTATTGATATGTAATTTTTCGCTAATCCAAGAAAGAAAGCAGATTACTAAAACTGTATTATAGGTATTTATATTTGTTGTCTATCACAAGAGTTTCAAATATAAATTTTTGACATCAATTTTTTATTTAGAAAATCCCCCCTTTGCTATTAATTGGAAATAAATTTTCAATAATGATTAAAACTCAAATTACGTCATTACGGTTTTCAAAATTTCTTTATAAAAATTGATGAGATAGTAAAGGGCATTTTTTTAGTAAAATAGAAAATACTGAACTTTCTCAGCAACAAATAATTGAAACACTGTCTAGTTCTAAAAATAATTTAGCTCTGATTAAAATCCAAACCTCGAATTCTTATATTTAATACATTGAAATGTTTTATTACAATTGCAGTTATTTTATAATAAAAAAAGAAACACTAATAAATACCCTTCTTCATGATGATTTTTAAATATAAAAAAGTTACAAGAACATTGCATGAAAGATATTTGCAAATAAGTACTTGCTTAAATATATTCATGCTGAAGAGTTGAAGCAATTTGTTTCACATCTTTATGCAAAAAAAAAAAAAAAAAAAAAATCACAGTGGAATAAATGCTTGAATGAAATAAATTTAACCATTCTTTATCGACTGTTATTTCAGTTATAACTATATTTACACGTTTAATAAATTCATAAATTATTGTTTTTGTTGCTCTAAAATGAGTTTCAATCTGAATATCTATTTGAATAATATCCCATTTATTCTTCATGGAGATAAAGCATTATGTATATGCTTAAGGCATGTCATGGGGATAAAGCTTTTTAAAACATGTGGTATGTCATATATATTCACAGGTTATTGAAGATTATTATTTCAAAAATGTAATCCAAGTAATATTTTTAATAAATATCATTTTTTACTGCGTAAAAACCTTTTATTCGTTCATGAAAATATATGTAATATTTCTAATATATATCTTTTCTATATATCATATATATATAGATGTTAATTTGGCATAAAATAAAAAAAACTTTATGCTCTTCTTTAGCGCATTTTAACTATTATTATTTTATTCACGGCAAATTACTTGAAATGTCGATTGTAGCAAACCGGGACAGTTGGAAACATTGTAAGACAAACAAAACTATTCACAGCAACATGAAAAAAGCAAAAAATAAAGATTTTTTTTTTCATTTGTGATTAATTAGAAAAACCATTCATATCTTGCAGAAAATGCAGTTGTTACGCAATGACCGCAGTAGCTTTAGTAAAGGTTTTCTGCATTCTTTGATATTCGCTCTCTTTTACTTCCACATTTCTTCTCAACAATAAAGTAGCTTTTACGAATTGTTGTTGCATCATTTTGATTTCATGAGTATTAGAATATAACATTTTTACTTCTGAGATGAAAATAGACTAGAAACATAAATTGAGTAACTGAGAAATCCAACAAAACGAAAATATTTTATGTCAATCTCTGATTCCGTCTCATATAACGTTGTTACTTGAACAAATGTTAATTCCTTTTATTTTCAAGATGAAGCAACTTCAGTTTTCTGAATTAACAAAAATTACTATTACTGCTTTCAGAGCTATATGTTTTCGCCTGTTTCTTTGCCATAGTTAAATCTTCAAGTACTTTAAAACAGCATTTGGAATAATATAATATATTTTTTTTGTATATAATGCATTCTATGGAGTACACCTTAATGAAAATTATAAACTTTTATATATATATATATATATATATATATATATATATATATATATATATATATATATATATATATATATATATATATATATATATATATGTATGGAGTACTTAAGGTGTACTCCATAGAATGCATTATATACAAAAAAAAATATATTATATTATTCCAAATGCCGTTTTAAATCCCGTTTTTATCAACATATCAATTTTATTTTTATTTGATCCTGATTAATTGAATAAAATCCAAAGAATTTAAACCTTAACTTAGGATTTGTCAAAATACTTTTTTACAAGATAAGTTTAAGTCATGTATTGCTCAAAATTATTGGCACGATCCCAAATTGACAGTGAAGCTATCTACCTATCTATCTATCTATCCATATATATTCTGATATTAATATTTAACTTGACATTTACTTGAACTTTTTTTTTGGCTCCCATCACTTTTTTCAGTTTTTAATTCAAACTGTCGGCCTGTTGCTGCTTTGTCTCCTGGTTGATATTGCGCAGTTTATCTTTGATCATCTTTAAAAAAGTACTTTTTATTTTTATCTCTTTAAAACGCAATTTTTGCATCAACATCGCCATTAATTTTCAATGGATGATTAAAGTACTGGAGTAGGCTTTGTTATGGCCACTGCATACCTTAATCTTGTTTTAAGAAAAATAATCTTTGACAGGTTTTTACTTGTCTTTTGAGTTAATATCTTACTGAAAAGAATACAATTAATTCATAACGCCAATTTGTGGTGAAATTAGTCAGATTTTGAGATGTAAAGACTTCCATTTACTGTCAAATATCGTAATTTAGCAAACATTTTTAAGAGGAAAAATTATTCTTATATTATAACATTTCTGACTATTTGTTTTGTTATCTGTAGAATTTTAATCTGTTTTAAGCCTCACAGCCTCATCATGCAGCATTCTTTTACACTTTTGTAATAAAAAAGACTCTTATTTTTTTCGTTTAATCATAAAATATTATCTCAGAATTTAAATCCCTTTACGTGTTTTTTTTTGTTGCAAAAGTTAATCACTTTGTTATTGTCCGTTTTGAGATGAAAGAAGAACTTTTGGGTGTTTTTTTGTTCATTTGAGACGAATTTTTATTTTGAATTCAACTGAATAGGCTTGAGACCTTGATTTGATGGCGAACTGTTAGAGTCGATATATTCACTTTCGAATTCTCCAATCTCTATTAATGCTATATTTGTCTCAAGTCTTACATTCAGAGAGTCTTTCTTTACATTTCTCCTATTTTTCAACTATTCCGTTCTTTCTATTTACGGGCCTTGACATCTTCTATTTCTAGCAGAAATTGTAGTTTGGTAATTTATTTTCGACTTTAAATGGAGAACAACAACAAAAAATCTCTAAACACACAGACATCACAATTGTTCTGATTGTTTCATAGAAACTAAAGATTGTAACAATTTCTATTGTTTCACAGAATACTGAATCTTTGAGCATGTACGACAGTAGTTTTATTGCAAATGCAATGATCTCCGCGAATGTTACTTTGAGTAAATATTGTAGCGCTTTTATTTGTTTTGTGCATTGTAAGTTTTGCTGCACCTATTCTGTCCAATAAACGTTTTCTGAACTGAATTTTATCATATTATTTGAAGGTATTTATGCGATTTTCAAGCATTAAACTTTGCAATCCAGGTCTCGAACTCTTTTTTGCTCATCTAGACTTTACAATACCTCATTGCAGGCTTGTAGATAAATTTCATATATTATATATCCTGTATATATAAAATGGAAACACATAAAATCATTCATTTAGTAATCTACAAATGATATTTTTTTCTTATTGCCAACAATCATTTTAAGTTGCTGGAAAAAATATAGTCCGTATTCTTGTCCTTTCAGTTGGGCAGAATAGCTATTTTGTATGCATATTTATACTAGTAACAAAAATGAATGTGCGTGTATGTGCGCATATGTTGGTGCTCTACAGCCAGACTGTTTGACCTTCAACTACCAAATTTAGCACGTATATACATCTGAGGATGAAAATGCGTACCTCGGAGCAATTTCTTTAAAATTTTAATTATCATTTTAATTAATCTGAATTATGGCGTTATTGTTAAGTGGAATCTATTTTAAACAATATCAAGGTTTAAACAATATCCGATTCTTACTTTCCAAAACTTTACAGTACATGAATGCATAGTGTTTTGATAAATTCCAACAAATTAAGTGTGCTACATTTCACTTGCTAAATTTTTCGATTATACAAAGACATGAAATTTGGAAAGTCATGATCTTTTAATTCGGAATAGTATCATTAAACCACTGCGATGGTATTTTTTTTAGAATTAGAAATAGTAGCAGCAATTTCATAGCTAACCTTTTCAATTAGATTTATTTTCGAATTTTACTATTGGGAATGTTTTTTTTTTGTTGCCATACTGTCAAAATACTATAATGATTCAATTCTAAAAATATTATAATGAGCTTTTGTGACATATAAATATCTCTCCATTTTACGCCAAAATGAAGAAAAATAATTTATAATAATTTATATATAATTTTTTATATATATAATTTAGGTATTCTTAAGTACTTCGTCTTATGCCATTGATTTATACTTTTATACAGAAAAGAATTAATGCAAGCTTAATTGATTTTGACTTCGAAGCGGCTAATTAAATTTTTCCTTGTATGAGGTCTTTGGATAACTTGATTATTAAATTTGTTTCAAGATGAGATATTTTTGACCATTGTTTATTAAATTAAACAAGCAATCATGTTAGACATTGCAAGCAACGTAAAAGCAATTTGATTGCCATTCGGCTCATTATTTTTATATTTACTATAATTTATCAATGTTAATTTGCTTATGAAATTATTGTTGAATTTGTATATATTTAGTTTTTTTTAAAAAAAATTGTTTAAGAAAGCATTTTTAAAAATATTTCATCCTTTCAAACACTTTAATCTCATAATAACTGCCGGAATTAAAACTAAGCAACATTTTGGGAATCCAGTTATCTGTTTTCGGAGAATTTTGATCTTTTAAATAATGAAAACAAGAATAAAAATAAAGCATCTGTTATGATAGAAATGAATTAAAAAAAAATAAACTTCATGACAGACCATAGTCACTTGAAAAACATAATAGTGTATAACATCTAACAGCTCATTTGACATCCAGTTTCAAATTAGCAGAAACTAGTTCCATTTCCTTTTGATCTATTTAATAATTTTTAATTCTTTAATTGGAAATTAGCATAGGAAAAGTGTCAATATAAATTGCTGCAGCAAAATATCAAACTTCCTTTTTGTCAATTTCATACTGATTCATAAAATCAATATGAGATACTATCATAAATATGACCGTTTCGAATTATTTTTCCTATATATTTTTTTAATGTATACGTTAAACAAATTTCGAGATTTTCTTTTTATGTTCGAATTCGTATTGAATTCAGATTTCCTAAAATTTATAACACTTCCTTTATAAGATTTAAACACTTAGTATTTACTCCATTTATATTAACATATAACACCTTTAAAACAAGGAGCAAATTAAATTATTATTTTAAGGATATGTAAACATTATGGTTCCTATTTCAAAAAATAAATCCTTCCAAACTATAAATGTAGAATATGAAATATGGTATCACTATACTAAATAACACAAAGCAGCAATAAAGAGCTTCACGATTTGCGTATTTAACCAATTATAATAGATTTATTTAGGGAAAAGTTTGAAAACTGATTGTAATTTATATCTATATCTATATCTATATATATACTCTATACTTATAAATAAAGTTCAATGTGTGTGTGTGTGTGTGTGTGTGTGTGTTGGCGATCTACAGGCCAGGTCATTTGACATACAGCTACCAACTTTGGTACATGTATACCTTAGAGGTCGGGAATGTGCACTTGGGGTCCCTTTTTTTGAATTTTTAATTAGAATTTGAATTATTAATTAAAAATTAACTTTCCCGCCAAAAAATCTTCCATTTTCCCCACCGCCAATTTTCCCGCCAAAAAAATCTTCCATTTCCCCCACCGCCAAATGAGTAAAGCTTCACTTTTTTTCTCCCAACAGTAATGAGGCTAGGGTTAACATTTTTCGGCCGATTATTTCAAACGATTCTGTTTATTTTCTTAATGTTTCATGCATTTAAAATTAAACATTGTTAATTAATCCATGTTTCAGATTCATTCGGAAGTACTTTTGAATTAAAATAACACAGAATAAAGAAAATTTAAAATGTCTAATCTGCATAGCGTTACCTCAACAGGCGTAGAAAAATTCACGCATTTTTGTTACCGTAACTGGCGAAGAAAATTCACGCATGCGCATTGTGTTCTGATTGTTGACAATATTATCAACGGATGATTCTTGATTTAAATTATTTTTAGGTTATTGCATGCTTCTGTAATTAAATTGTATTTATGTTAGTTATATATTTTTTGTATATGCTTATAGTTTTAAGTACATCGTTTTTTAAGTAGTTTTTTTAACCTGTTTTCAATGATTTAAATTATTTTTAGGCTAGTTGCATGCTTTTGTAATCAAATTGTATTTATGTTAGTTATATATTTTTTTTTGTATATGCTTATAATTTTAGGTACATCATTTTTTAAGTAGTTTTTTTAAACCTGTTTTCGACCGATTATTTTAAACAATTCATTTTATTTTCTTAATGTTTGTCATTTAAAATTAAACATTGTTAATGAATAGATCTGTTCATGATGAATCTGAGAAAATTTTGTTGACAAATTCTTTAGATATTACATAAATTAAGAAAGATATTCTTTAGTGCCCATAAAGTTTAAACGCTCAGTGACTCTGTTATCAGTAAGCATATTATTAAAAAATGCTTTGTTTCAGTAAAAAATATTATTATATTAATTGCAGATTAATCATTTACACTTTAATTTAAAGCATAAGTTCTACGAGAGGTAACAGAAAATTAGAGAGATAGATATTACGTTATGACTGAAGGCCTTTATAATATTATGAGTCAATTATATGACTCTCAAAATTTGAAGTTTTAAAATATTTTGATCAAGAATCTATTAAAGTTGGAATTGCGTAAAATATTTAATGGTACGACCGGAGTTTAACCCCCTGCTTGGAACATTTTTTAAAAATAGCCAACAACGGTTTTGCGAAATGTTCAAAAGCAAAGGAGCAGATGTCCAATTATAGTGCATAATAAAGAGTGCCAGCTTTGGCGCGTTATCGCAACTTGGCGAAGAAGGGGGTTAAACTCCGGTTGAACCTATTTAATTATTAAAATTTAAACGAACATTAAGATTGGCGAACCGGCTGGTCGCCAAAGGCGGCTAGTAAATAATAAATGAGACATTTAATACAATCATCCCTATGAATTTTACGAAGTTTCTACAACTGTTTGAGAAAACAGTTTGTTTTTCAACAAACTGTTTTGTGTTTCTACAAACTGTTCAACTATTTAAAATGCGAAACTGTGAGTTTGGCCTTTTAAATAGTTGATTTTAAAGGCAAAAACATTTCTTTAGTGTGCTTGCTTTTATGTAAAAAGGAAATAAGATTTAAAAATAGGAACTACAGGGAATTAAATCATAAAAAACAACTCTTTCGTAACAAAAAAGTAAACACCCCCCCCCCCTAAATTTCTGATATAGAAATGGAGCATAGTATATTATTCTAAAGGGCAGTTCCGGTCTATATTACATAATGAATGATATTTTCATCAAAATTTACTTTCAATTACATTACTCAAAATTTACATTACAATTTACATCAACAACTACTTTCGACCATTTAATGGTTTTGCATAAAATTATTTTTTTATTGTTTCGAAAATTGAAATCGATTGTATAAAGAATAATCAGCCCTTTAATTGATATTTATGAAGTAATTTTATTAGAAAAACTAAGTTCCAATTAATTGTCTCGGCTTTAATCAAACTCAATTACGTATATTTGCACAATTTAAAAAAAGAGAAAAAAACTGAACCACATATTAAAGAATGATTCATATTTGAGGTCGAGAATAACATTTTTTGCATTTTTATGATATTAACAGAAATTAGATAACAAAGATTCCAAAGATTTGTGCGGATAAGAAAACGTTTGGCACGAACTAAATTATTTTTCACTTGAAGTTGTTTATATTTCGATAAAAATGCTTTTATCCTAAAGGACTCATCTTTGAAGGGGAAAAATAATACTTCTTGTATTTTTATCATGTAAATAGAAGTCTTGGTGAATACACATTTATAAAACGAATTAGATATAAGAATTTCAAAGTTTCATGTTAACAGAAACTTTCGTGAAGACACATTTATAAAATGAATTAGATAACAAAAATTCCAAAGATTTGTATGGATAAGAAAAAAGTTTGGCATGAAATGAATTATTTTTCACATGAACTGTTGAAGGGGAGAAATAATACTTCTTGTATTTTTATCATGTAAATAGCAGTCGTGGTGAATCCACATTTATAAAATGAATTAGATACAAGAATTTCAAAGATTTGTATGTACAGGAATAATTTTGGTATTATTTTTAGTATTAAAATATATTTTTACATTTAATATTGAAAAAAAATTACTTAAAATTAAAGTCTACACAAAAATCACTCAACAAAAATGAATAAAAAGTGAAATTTTCATTTTATGTCAGCAAAAGAGACATATTTTCAAATTAATTCTTTCACTGACAAACGAAATCAGGTTTTATATTAAATGGCAATCAATTATTCGCATTATCAAAAAAAAAAAAAAATGTAACATTCTATGAATGAATATTCCAAAAGCATTTAAAAAAAATTACTTCAACCAGTTTTTTTCAAGGTTATTTTTAGGTATCCGAAGTTAGAACCACATTCTTTACTTCACAATGCTTTTTATTTCTTCGATTTTGTTTCCCTAACCAGCCATTTACATCACCTTCTGTTTTGGGCTGATATTACTTTTTTAAAGAAAGAAGCAACACAAAAAAACTTCTCCATGATTCTTTGGACAGATGATCAATTTTGTTATATAGAACGAATTTTATTTCTTCTACCAGGAGCATTTCATTCATTTTTTTCCCTACTTTCTCTTTATTTCGAGGGCTTAGCGCCTTTGAAAAGTCGGTATGGTATAGAAGTACTTTCTTTTACTTTCTGATGAGAAAGTAAACAGATGAGAAAGAAGTACTTTCTTTCTCATCTGTTTTAGTAAATCCGCTGTATAAGGCTACAATGAAGCGTTTTTAAACTCGGATAATTTTTATTGAAGCTTATTTTATCGATTAAAGAATAAGCGATGCATGAGCCTGAATCGTTATCGTCCAAGACATTTGCCTTTTGAAGGAATCATTCGAACGCTTTAATCTTTAATATTGCTCTGATAACAGCCGAATTTATTGACTCACTTTAATCTCATGTTTCGTTTCAGTAGTTGCCACTGACGCTGAACTTTTAATGCGGGCAGTAAAATATTTTCCAACTTTAATTATTTTATGTTGGTATGGAGGAAACGCTCAATGATGCTTATTAATTTTATAACATCTGTTGGAAGGAAAGTAATGAATTCTACAGAAATACGTTAAAGAACATTGGCGGAGGAACTGTCCTGGATAATCGCCCGTGTATGCATCATTTCCAAGCAAAATGCAGTTATCATGAGAACTTCTAAATGTGCAGCATTTACATCTTTCATTTGACTTCAAATAGGAAATGATTCATAATTTTTAAGCTGTAAAAAGTTATGTGAGCTAATGTTTCATGTAGGTACTTAATTTTTGAAGTTTGTTTCAGTTTCGCAATTTAATTCTGCATGTAATTCCAAATAGTACCTTTGATTTTCTTTGGTATTTGTACTTGAAAGTTAATATTTGAAATTAGAAAGATAGAGAGTATTTTCTCAGTTTAATTTTTAAGTTAATGCATTAACAATAGGATCAATTTAAAGCCTTGCCGATTCTATAGCATAAAAGGTAAATATATTCTAGAAATTTTGAAGAATAACTGGGGTATTTAAATCTAGAGAAGTCTAAAGGTTTTGCAGTTTTAAAAATCTTTTAGAAAATTTAGCATAATTCTAACGATTTTATTGAATTAGTTTTTACTTGAAGTTGTTTACATTTTAATAAAAATGTTTTTATCATAAAATTTTATTAATAATTTTGAATATTTTATAAAATAGGTTTAAGATTCTAGTCAAAGCTTTTATTATACAGAAAAATATTTTACTTCATTAGACGTCATGTTTAATTTTATGCAGTGTTGTGTTAGCACGTCCTGTTCCCTGAACTTAATATTTCTAAAAGGATTTCGATGTTACCATTTGAGATTTTCATCTTATTATGATCAATTCTGCTAACAATTTTGCGAATAATAAGTTTCAAGATCTAGTTATATCTGGTGTTGTTGAAACACAAATGAACAAACAACAAACTGTAGTTAGAATTACGTTGATTTACGATTATAATTCATCTTTAAATAATCCTTTTACCAAGAGTCTGATTAAATCTTTTAATTCCTCTTTCTTGAAGCAGTATGTTTTCTTGAATAATTAGTTAAAATTTGAGTAATTATTTATAAATGTAAATGGATTATCGTACATTTCGTCCATGGCTGAATCATCCATAATTTCTTTATTATAATTGGAAATTAATATTTATTTTACCTGAAAGGTTTTCTCATAATGCGATTTTACGATTTCACTAATTGAGTTTTGTTTTATAAGTCTCCTGAAACAGAAACAAATATAAAAGTATTTCAGATTAATTTCATTTAAAACTGGTACATGTTCATTTCAGAACTCTAATAATAAAAATTTAAAGCCTTAAACTGGAAATATTATTAGTAACATTACTTTGTTGAAGAATCAAATTATGCACAAAAAAATTGTGGGAAAAGCAATTCATTTAATAAAAATAATAATTCTATATGAAAGAAAAAAATTCGTAATCATAATGTTAACTAATTTTTTTCAATAATCATTTCATGGGGTATTCAAACTTATAGTTTTCTGTTGAAACAAATAGAAAAGTCAATAAGAAATTTTTATTGGAATTAAAAATATGTTTTATTTATATAAAAAAATAAAAATAATTTATAAAGAAGATTCTATTATATTGAAATGTCGTCATTTCACTTTTTGTATATTATGTATATCTCTAATTAGGTCGCATGTCTAAAATTACTTGGAAAAATTCCGTACTAAAAATTTACTATAATTGCTTGGATTGCATAATCCTTGATTTTAGAAAAAAAAATCTTTGTAGATCTATTAGTTTATATTTTTTAAATTAAAAACGATAAATCAATTCATTATTATCACGTAATATTTCTTTCCCTCTTAATTAGATTAAAAAGTCTTTAGATTACTAAGTCTCTTTTAAATCTAATTTTAAATACACATTATAATCCAAAATTTTTGAAATCAAGTTGTTTAATCTATCTAAAATTTAAAAAATTACTTTGTTATTATATACCCATGCTTATACTAATTCACCTTATCTTATTAAACTCACCTTACAATATATTTGTAAATCACCCTTTTACCAAAAGTCTAACTTAATTCCTGTTTCTTGAAGCTGTATCTTTCCATGAATAATAGTTAAAACTTTAGCAATTAGTGAATTTAATAACGTGAATGGATTATCCTACATTTCCTTCATGGCTGAATCATCCATAATTTCCTTATTATATTGGAGAAATTAATATTTATTTTACCTGAAGGGTTTTCTCATAATGCGATTTTACGATTTCACTAATTGGGTTTTGTTTTATAAGTCTCATGAAACATAACAGAATCAAATATAAAAGTATTTAAGATTAATTTCCTTTAAAATTGGTAAATGTTCATTTCAGAATTCTAGTAATAGGAATTTAAAGCCTTAAATTGGAAATATTATTTGTAATATCACTTTATTGGCGAAGCAAGTTATTCACAAAAATAATTTTGTAGGAAAGGCAATGGCCATTTTAATTTATTTTATTATCGATAAATTTACAATTACCACAGAGTCAGGGGAGAATTCACTCGAAGACTAAACATATTTTCAAATTCCGGGAAATCTGAAGTTACTAATTAAAAATAAATAAATTAGCGGGGAAACTTTTCACAAAAAAATTCGGGGTAAGACAGTTTTTCGAGGAATTCATGTTTTTGCGCAATACCTAACACAGATCAGAGACCTTTAAGTGATATACTTAATTATTCCATTTAATCTACACGTTAGCTTTGCAGGACATTGTTCTATTGTTAGCTCCAGTATATAATTGGCTGTTACACGGAGAAAATGAGTTTCTTTCTGCTTTTTCTCGTACAACAGGGATTTCCTGTGTCTTTGTAGTCCCCCCCCCTCAAAGCAGGATCTATGTTCTTGATTCCTGCTGTCTTGACTTGTCTTATAACACCCTTTCCCTTTACTTTTAATAAGAGAATCGAATAGTAACTAAAATATGGGAAGAAGACATAAAAATATGTTGAAAAATTTTTGCTAAGGTAAAACGCTTTCTTTGATTCATCTGGAAGGCGCAGCAAATTTATTAATCTGTCCGTTTCAATAATTTGTGTGTGCAATTTGTTAGATTTCCACCTATAATCCGTAAAAGTAATTTGGTTTAGTGATTAGTCTGATCATTGGTATCTTTTAAAGTTAGCTACGATATAATATAACAAATTCTTTTAAATGCTTCATACCTTAATTCTGTTATAAGATGCAATATTAAAGTAGTCTATAAGTGCAAGAAATTATCTTTCAATGATACATAACTGCAGAAATTTCATTTCTATACGCTTGATTTTAAGACGTTATTATTACGATAGTTAAATTAAAACTTTGAAGTCTATAAAAAATAGAAATGGGAATTCCAGATTCATTTCTTACAAAGTTAGTTTTGCCCAATATTCGGAGTTTTAGAGCAGAAAGTAGAATTTGGATCTTCTGCGTTGAATAGAAAGTTCTTAGGGCATCAAGGAGTTTTGATATATTAGTTACTATCTGCTTGTAGTCATAAGCTGGTTCGTTGGGAATATTGGTCGTGTTTAATATCAGTTAAATCGCTTAGATGTTATTTCACGTTCATGATTCCTCAAATTAACAGATATTAAAAGTATTCTGTTTTAATATTTTTTCATGTTTTCTGTTCATTGTGAGCATTAACATTCATGATGACATCAGTCCTATGAAGATATTTTACAGAATACTTCTTCCGAAGCCTTCAACAGTGGAAGAAAATTTTAAGATTAAATATTCATAAAAAAATATAAAAGATTGGAATTTTAGATCAACATTTTAATCTATTGGTAGAAATTAAGCAAAAAATATTTTTAAGAAATTACCCAATAATCAAGAATTTTTTGTATGGTTTTTAAATAGATATCATCAAAAAGATTTTGTATTTTGAAATATTGTAAAAACCTTTTTTTTTCATACGATAACATTTTCGGAAGTTAATGCGGAAAAACTTCGAAATTCAGCTTCAAAAAGATTCTAATTAAAAATTTGAAAAATTCGCTCCAGGGTGTCTGTTCTAACTTTCCAAAGTAAACATATTCTAAGTTTTGTAGAATTAGGCTAACAGTTTGATCTGTAAAGCCAGAGAAAAATGTAATTACAAGACTTAAAGTATTTCTACGTTAGTTTTTTAATGCAAAGCGATGCGAAATGCGACTTCCATAATTCAAGAGGGGATAAAAGCAAAGGATAAAGTAGAATCACACATTAATATGCAGAAATGCTACGCAGTTATTAGTAAATAAAGTTATAAGTCGAAGGATCAATTCGAATTTTAACTAAGAAAATGCAAATTCATTGCTTTTAAAGCTTTAGTCTGGGGCAGTATGTGTACGCTTATAGTTTACGACTGATAAAAAATTCTTGCTAATCACAACATTTCCTCCCCAGCAACAATGTTGGTCACGATGACCTGGTGAATGGCCTGGTTTTGCCTTATCAGCGTTTTCCCAATCCTTGTTGCACCTCCTATCGCATCCTAACAGCCATTAGAAACTTGAGCTTCATCAAGTACCTCCCATTTCATCTCCTGCTGATATTACTTAAACAACTTGGACTCGGCTTCGGAACCGGAAGGGTTCAGGTTTGATACTCGATTCAACCGAAGAACCGCCCTGCAAACGTGTCTGGTGCACGCTAAATCCGTTGGCGCCAAACATCCGCCCGCTGGTGTGGTTCGGAAGTTTGAAGAGAGGGGGTGCCAGCTCAGGTATCGTTCTTGTCAGCTTACCGCTGTTCAAAATTACGAGGTTCATCCAAAAATAGCCCTAATTTTGCTTTAAAACGGACCGTATATATAATTAAAACTAAACTAAACTCCCCAGTGACAGTGTATGAATTGACAAACCTTCAGAAAATACTTGGAATTTTGCAAACATTTGTTGATCTCATTATTTCATCGTTCATTAACTTTTACTTGTTTCCTGTAAACTGTTGGAATTTTAACCCGTAACTGGAGACATGAATTTCTCACTTGGTCAGAGACAAGGAGCTAAAGTAGCTCTATTGTTATTTTTCTTTTTTTGTCTTTTGTAAAAAGCCTTGCAATTTATTTTGGAAACGTAATACATTCTGGAAACCATGTAGTTGCCAATAATGTTAAAAATATCAATATTAAAAATGTTGAATGTTATAAAACTAAATGTTGGAAAGATGTTATAAGAAAAATCTACACAATCTTTTAATGAGTATTTACTTCGTTTAGATTATACTGATTTACACTAATATTTATAACTGATAGAATTTAACAAACAAAAATGTAGAATATAATATTTTAAAATATTATTTAAGAATATTTCCTTATTCTTTTAGCATTATTTAAATTAAAAGCAGTTTCAGAGACTTGGAGTCAATGACTCCATAAATAACAACAACAACAACAACAAAAAAATGAATAACTCGGTTATATGCATGCTTTCATACTTAGACTTTCGCAAACATTTTCTGAAAGAAGAATTTGAAGGTATTGAGGAGATGATTGTATTCAAGGACAAAATATCACGTGATAATCATAGCTAATGAACAAAGCGGGGTTATTTTAACTCCTGTCTCAAGTTACGGGTTAAATCATTCGCACTGCATTCCAAATGCAGAATCGCGAAACGGCATTTTAGATCCCTTTTCCTCTCTGTGATTTTTGACTGTATTTTTGTTCCATGCTTCTATTCATAGTTGAATTTTGAACTACATTGCATCGATATATTTTAATCCTCTGATTAAATGATTTTTTAAATGAGAAAAGCAACTGATAAAAGATGTATCGGGAAAAAAAAGTCAAATAAAAGCTTGAAAAATAGTTAAATGATTTTCGTTGAAAATTTTGAGACCTTAATAATATAAATTGGATAGCTATTCTATTTAATAATAAGAATTTTTAAATACTATCACCTAAAACATCTTATCAAATACAGAGAAATTTAAAAATATTAGCACACGAAACATCTTATCAAATGTAGAGAAATTTAAAAATATTAGCACATGAAACATCTTATCAAATACAGAGAAATTTAAAAATATTACTACATGAAACATCTTATCAAATACAGAGAAATTTAAAAATATTACTACATGAAATATCTTATCAAATACAGAAAAATTTAAAAATATTACTACATGAAACATCTTATCAAATACAGAGAAATTTAAAAATATTACATAAAACATCTTATCAAATACAGAGAAATTTAAAAATATTACTACATGAAACATCTTGTCAAATACAGAGAAATTTAAAAATATTACTACATGAAAGATCTTATCAAATACAGAGAAATTTAAAAATATTACTACATGAAACATCTTATTAAATACAGAGAAATTTAAAAATATTACTACATGAAACATCTTATCAAATACAGAGAAATTAAAAAAAAAATATTAGCATTTATCCTATTGAGATGACTTATTACGAACTGTGACGGTTAGGTTTCCAAGCTTGCAATGTTCAATGATTCTGATTGGTCTCTAGAACTTCGTTTCTTCCAGAAATTTTAATGACCTCTAGATATTGGTAGAAAAATATGAGTTGTGTAATGAAAGCAAGAGTTTAAGGAAAATTTAACTGCCCTTTCAGATTACATTAAAGTTGTTTTTCAACAAATTCAGCAAAATTACTAAACATACGGAATAAAACAAGTCAAAAATGAAAATTTATTTTCGATTTTAGAATAAATATATTTCCTGAAAAATAGTAGAATGACAGAAAAAAACCTTAACAATACTTACAATGATTTTAAAAAAAATTGTTTTTCAAATTTCGTAGAAGAATAAAAAAAATATAATAATATACTAAAAGAAGTTTCATATTACCAATTGTTGTCACCGTTCGAATCATTAAAATGATTACCAAAGCAATATTTTGCATTTCTAAGATAAGTTTTAACGATGAAAAAAAATACCATTAAATATCTGTAATATGCTAAAATAATTAGATATTTACTTTGAGGAAATTCTCTAAACCTTTTCCATCTCTGTGTATTTATTTAATTAAAATAAATACAATGGAAGCATTAGTACAAGAAAACATTTCTTTCGTGTTTCACAATAAGACTGAAATAATTAATTTTCCTGTTTTAGAAGATGCATAATAAAACATATAAATGCTTCTTTGAAAAGCAATCTTTTTCCTTGTAAAATATTATTTTCTTGTTAATAATTTCTTGTAATAATATTATTTTCTTGTTTCTTGTTAATGCTATTTCCTTGTAAAATAACAACTTTTTCTTCTAATCTTTCGCAATTTCCTGATGAAATCAATGGTGTAGGATTTCTTAATACTGTTTTAAAATCAAATCATTTTTTAGACAGTTAATAGAATTTCCATAAAAGAAACGGATTGTACTGAGACGTTCAAACTCAATGAAACATTGCAAAAGCATTATGGCATCTTAAACAAGTCCACTCAGCTTCTTATGGATCATCAAAAATACAAATATTATATAGTTATTTAGTTTGGAAAAATATCGAATAAATTTCCATGATTTTTTTCCATTTTATTGTTTTTTTTTCCAGTTTATTTGCTGCTGATAGTAAATATCAAATTCTATAGTCCGGTCAGCCCACAATTCATGTTTCAAAAATGTGCTCTACGTACTCTATTAATCCTCAGATAGCCTGGTTTCGTTTTACTTCAATTAACGGATCTTTATATCGCATCACCTTCAATAATTTTCACACGTGTCCAGATTTTCATATCAAATAATAAGATATTTGCCTATCATTTTTCGCATTTCTTGACGGAAATGTGATTCATGAGAGTTGGTAGCATCCAATCATGTCTCTTTGAAACACCAAATTGCTTAAGCGTGATAATGCACATAGGTGGTAACGTAGTTATCGAGATGTTTGTGCTTTTCCTTAATTACCTTAAAAACATAAAATCGCATAATTTTTTTTTTGCCATTTTAAAGACTAAAAAAAAAAAATTTTTTTTAGCATTTTTATATCCCTGCATATTTTTCTATAAAAAATTAAAATTTCTTTTTTAAATTCATTATGAAAGATTAGATTTTGACCATTCTATTTTTGCTATTGAAATACTCAATAAGATTTTCAATTGTTGAGATTTCTTTCAATATGTAACCATTTATCCTGTAAATAAATAATTTATTTTTGAGAAATATTTAATTTTCAAGAATTACTTGGGCTGTTTAGTTTCAAAATAAGTGGAAAAGAAAGTTCATTTTTTTTTTTTTGTAAAATTGTGTTTTTTGAGAGAAAATATTTAGACACGAATCATGCTAATTACGTATGAGTATTTTTCAATCTTACATAATATCTTACATACATATGAAATGGCCATTTAAATAAAAAAAAAAACATGAATGCATTCAGTTTAAATGTTATTCAATACAATCTGCTTTATTAAAGTATTCATTTTACAGTCTGCTTATCGTTACTTATTTTTTTGAACTTACACTCTTACCATGGGGAAATCGGTGTTTGTGTGTAAAATAGCATCTTTTCAGGAAAAGTACCTACATAGATAAACTCAAAAAATAAAAACATTAAATATGAGTACATAAATAAAAAAAAGTAAAACGGAACGCGCGACTCGAACCGAAGCTATTCATGTTGTTCTGACCACTATACTGCACTGCCGACCCTTCGAAGAGGTAGGTTGAATATATTTATTCTAATAGTTAGCTATAATTTTTTTGTGTGTAAAATTGTTCTTTTTTTCTCAGGAAAGATACTTAAAAAAGAGTATGTCTAGTATTCATCTAAATATAAAATTTGATAAAAATTAGTAGAGCTCTTCCTGAGATACAAGAAATAAATAAAATTATATATATAAACGAATTGGTCGTTTAAAGTTATAAGGTTCAAGATGGCTTCTTTCATTTTGTATTATTTCAATATAATTTTTTGAATATGAAAATTGATGTAAAATCAGTGATGAAATGCAAATGAAATAGCATTATACAAATGGAAATAAATATGTATATTTGGCATGACAATATATCATCATGCTACTATGCGTCACGAACGAGATATTCGAATTTTTTTCGTTTTTATCTGCAGTTTTCTCTGAAAGGTTTAAAATAATTTCGTAGTCGATATTTAATTATTTAATAATGCAATGGAACTACTTTTCTTACTCATATATTCTTTTTCGCCAAGATTTCGCTACTATGACTGACAAGAAGGAGGCCCACATTTCTCATAAAAATTTCCAGTTTAAAAAAATTTGAATTATTCTTGGTTTGTCTAATTATACAATATGCTTTAACAACGTAACGCTTTAAAACAGGATAAATAAGGCATATCATTCACATCTTTTTTTGACGTAAAGGGTTAAATTAAATAGAATTTATAATTTTCTCTCATTTTCAAATAAAAATAGTTTTTTTATTAAATTAATAAATACAGCTTTCAAATTGTTCTTTTCAAACTGTTTTTAAACTTTCAAATTATTTTTTTTTCTCTACATATTGACGGAGAATTTTCAGATATATATGTACATATTCCTACTAATTGGTAAAATTAGGAAGCTCCTTTTTTTTGATTTAATATTCTACATTTTTATCTCATCGAGAATGCCTCAAATATGGGAATGAGAATCCGTCATATAAGTTAACAGGTTCTCACTTCCTCTTGCTTATATAACAATGATAGTGCGACTGTGTTGGCAACATCTTTGATGACAGGATGTACCTCCTTTGAGAATAGTGAGATCAGTGATGGTCATTTTATTACCGACCTTAGTACACTTGTTATTATTTATGGTGGCGAGTTTACTAATGCAGAATAAGGATGATTAATTAATACTGACACTGGTTATCTATTATTTTACTTACAATTACTGTAATTTAAATTACAAAATATTATCTAAAATGCTTGTAAAAATTAAAATTACTCTTTATTACATTTATATTTTTTATTAAACAGGAAAAGGGAAAAAAATGAGAACAAGTCATTTTTACAGATATTAATTGATAACTTAAGTATATTTTGATTGGAAGAGGCTTGGAAATACATTTAATTAGAAAATAAAAACATTTAGATTTGAAACTAGTTACAACATGAGTGAACTAATGGGAAGATTAGAAGGGACGTATCATTGCCCATTAAATCTATCTTTTAGGGATATTACTAAAAAAAGTATTTTTTAATTTAATTTTTGAATAATAATTAATTTTTTTTATTTTTTTAAAATTTTTTAGTCAAATGTGTTGAAGGGAAGAATTCTAAATCTGGAGTTTCTTTACTATTATTACCACTTGGGTAAATGAAGCGTAAACGTGCGGCGTAAGTTAATCAAATCAAATCAATCAAAATGAATCAAACCAAAACAATATTCTATTCCTTTAAATAAAATTTAATTCATTGAAACTTCAAAAAAGTTAACAATATCGGTTTCAAAAAACCATTCTAAAATAAAATTTTGCAATGCAAAAATTTATAAAAATAGCTATATTAGCTCAAATTTTCTGCGACGGTTCATAAAACAATTTAAATTCTAATAAACAACAGAAAATAAATGAAAAATATGTAACTAAGATATGATCTTATTAGTCTTTCCACAAAACATTAACGTAAAGGTTTAGGGCTGCAATTTTTTATTTATTTTTCTCTTTACTCTTTCAGTTTATTAAGAATACCAAAAATAGGTTTCTTTCGAAGAAAAGCGTTGAAACCGTCATTTTGTTCTTTTACAACTTCAAAACGAAAAAGTGTGATTTCTTTATTTGAAAACAATTTATAGATCTGTCAGGGAGATCATGTCTAGGGATGCACCTTTAAATTCAAATCGAGCCTTCTTTATTCTTCTTCTACATCCAAGGAACTAATTTGTAAATGTGCTTCATATTTCAATAAGAGGGATTTTATTTTCTATTTGAAAGGGTAGTGATGTATTTCTTCATATTTTTTTCATTTATAATATTACTTTTCTTCTAAAATATTTTTCTAACTGGAATCTAACTAAACTGGAATTTTATTTCATCATTTACGCTGTCATTCAAGAGCTCATTCTGACCTGATTCTGGTTACAAAGCACGTTTTTTTTTTTAAAAAAAAAATACTAAATTCCATTTTCTCACATTTTTTTTGCAAGATATTGCTTTGTATTTTATTTTATTTGGTTTCATACAGTATAATTCAAATTTGTTTATTTTTAAAAAAGATTTAAACCATGTCCTCTAAATATACAAGAATTTTAAGAAGGAGGTATTAATCATAAGTTTAGAAGGAGGTTTCTAATCTTAAGTGAATTCAGAATGCAGATCAATATGCGAACCATTTATAGAATTATTTTGTTAATTTATTTCTTGTAGTTATTATTAGCTTCGTATTTTGAAATAGTTCAAAGAATATTTTAGACGGATCCACTAATTTTGAATTTTGGTCCGTGATCCATTAGGTCCCGGTTTAGGTTTTCTTCTTATAAAGGATCTCAAAACAGCAAATCAAAATCAACAATTAAGCTCGAAAATGAGCATTTAGCAAGTTTTTAAACTACACTGGCATTCATTCAGTACTGGAAGCTTAAACTTTCCATAATGAGAGCATACATCTTCCGACTCAAAACTCAAAGCCCAACAAAGAAAACAATATTGGCTTATATTTCCAACATCTAAACATTGAATCAATTTTTCACATTTTGCCGCCAACAATTTAGCAGTTACCCAATCAGCTTTCCTGTTCATATTGTCAGATTCTTGCTTGGTTTTTCTCCACATTTTTTCCTTTATTTGATATCAACTGATGACCGATTACTATTTAAAAAGCAATACACAGTTAAAAAGTCTATTGCTTAGGTATTCAGACAATTTCTAGCTGAGGAGACAAAAAAATTTACATTACGTGAAACAGGTAAAAAAACTGGAAAGCTATTCATTATTGCCGCAAACGGTGTGTCTGAAAATAAAATCAACTAATAATATTGTTCTAAACTCAGTTTCTGTTAATATGGTGTTTTTTAAAGCTTTACCTCTCCTTTTTATATCGCCATTTCGCCATCAAGTGCAAGTATAAAGACTTACTCGACTTAATAATAATTTTCATTGAATATTTCAAGAAATATTGGTAAAACACACCTCGAATACCATGGGTCGGGTGACACGCTATCTACCAATCACAAAGCGCATGAAAAGCAATTTTTACATAAAATTATTTATATAATAGATAGATATATCAAGACATGTAATATTTTAAGATTTTTTAAAGAGTTTATATCAAAGATACATATCTCTTCTTACATACATTCATACATATTATATCTGATTTAAGGGATTGTTTAGAGTCCTATTTTGAACAGAGCATTAGAATAAATATGTTTTTAATAGATAAACCTGATAATATAAGAATTCACATAATTATCATTAACTATTATTAACTATTAGTAGTATTAAGAAACTTCACAATATCTATTGAATGAGTTACTTTTGAATCCAAATATACATTTTTATTATTTTGCTCTAGAGAAAGAAATAGTAACTTTAAACTCGACAAACACAAACCAATTTCATAATACTCATAAAGAACTAAATATTAATATTGAATTTCAAATAATTACTCATTTTTCTAATGAGAATTCATTATGTGATGGAAAATAAAACACCTTTCATTATCTTCTCATTCAAAATCTAAATTCAAGGACTTTTCATCCTAATGTTTTTGAAGATTCAAAAGTATTTTTACAGGAAAAGTTGTTGTAATATTAATTAAAAAGGGAAAAAAATCATTTTAGAAAACCTAGACAGCTTTGCAACGTATTTAATTAAAACTTAAAGAATATGAAACGAATAATAAATACGAAATATGAAAAAAAATTTTGAATGCAAAAATTCTTTTACAGAATTAATTATTACTTTAAAGTGAAATATTTCATGAAAAAAAAAACTTTAATGATGAATTTTCTTTATGCTAGAAATCAATGGAAGAATTATTCCAGAATAACAAAGCGAATTGAATTAAAATTTATTAATTTGAACTAATTTTGGTTTTCTTTTTAAAAATTTTAATTAAAATTTTTTATTTCTGAACCTTTTTAAGATCTTTTGTAATGTAGAGATGTAGGCAATTAAAATTTTGATAAATAAATTTATTTTTTATTTCAAATCAAATGAGTTATTACAAGTATATAATTTCATAAATATACTTGTTTGTTAAAAATAAAATTATAAGTGATTTAAGTGTATGAGGTTGCATAGTGTAGATTTCAATTTTTGAGAATTTTAAGCAAATTTCATATGCTAATTATTTTACTTCAATGTTCAATGCTATAAAATGATTATTTTCTATGAAATGTATGTGATGATGTTGTGAACGTAAGAGATTTCAAAGTTTTAACTACGGTAAAATTCCGATAAAAATTCATAAGCTTTGAAGAAAATCTGATTATTAAAGATTTAAAAATTTTAGAGCTTATTATTAGTAAAAAATAATTTGTAAATTTAATAAATGTGTTTGGAGAGCCGAAATTAAGTATAATAATTCTATCAAATTGTTTTTAATAAAATTTTGGTAGACAAATTAGTATGATGTAATATATTTAAAGACAAATATTTGTAAACATTATTTTTGAAAAAATGAATATGTACATTTTTAGATTTTTAAATAAATAAAAATTCGGTCAATAAATTGTAAAATAATTGAAAAAAAATGCTAGTACATCCCACAAACAGTGCAAACATCAGCAATAAATAGGCTAAAATTGTTCCTTCTTCTTGATAATAGGTGAAAAAAAGTGTAGTTGAAAACTGGAAAATTATAGTTTAGACGCGAAAGAAATCGATTTGTGTTTTTAATATTATTAATTGAAATGTCATTTTTTTAAAACTAAGTTATTATTTAAACTATTTATAAGATTTTAAAACTAAAGATATCATCTTCTAAATTAGTCATAATTAGTGGATATTTAATTGTTGGGTTTTCTTACCATACAGAATATAAGAAATAAAAGAAGCTATTTCTCTAAATAAGTTTCGGCTCAAAGAAAAATAAAATGTAATATTAATATCGGGAATATGTCACTTTTTATGAGTTTTGAATGCTTTGTTGCAATTTATACCTAAGAGTATGCAGTCTGTTTGATAAAATTTAGTCAACTATAATTCATTGAATAACAGACTATTTTTGAAAGATTTCAAGAAAATGCAGCATTAGAATTTATTTTGTAATATTCTTCGAATATTGCAGAACATAAACACAAAACGTGCATTTTGCATTAGGTTCCTGATTACATAACAGGGTCCCATTTAAAACATTTAAAATATATATAAAAAAAGTTCAATATTATTTTCATTATATTTATACTCGAACAAATATTGAAATTCTTAAAAAGCAATTTAATTATTTGAATAGCAATGAATTTGAAATAAAATTCAAATAATAGAGTTTCAATAGAGAAAAAAATAATAGAGTTTCAAATATTAAATGTTTCTTGATAGTACGGAGTGACTTATAAATACTCAATCAAATAAATTCTATTGTTTTAAATCCGGTTCTTTTATAAATAGTCTAAGATTCAGAATTCAGTAAAATACAATTTATTGTATAGAATATAACGATAATTAAATTCAATAAAAAAGAGAAGTTTGTAAATCAGTAGTTTTGGAAAACTTTCACCAGTAAACCCACTGAGAAACATATAATATCAGAAATTTTTGAAATGAGGACTGTTCAACTATGCTTTCTTTTCTTTATTCTAATTTTTACTAGATAATCCCTTGAGAAAACCTATTTCTTTTGCTTATTTTAATAACATTTAACCTTTTATTCATAGTATTTTATTAAAATAAAAATAGCAATCAATGAAAATATTGTTTTTACTGCTATTTGATTTGAAGAGAAAAACAATAATGCAAGAAAATTTTGCCCTATTTATAGTTCTATCGCCTTTGAAAAGGAATTTTCTCTCTTCTTAAATTTAAAAAAGGTAACAAATTTTGAGTTGACATAAAAGTTTACAAAAGAAATTAACTGTCAGGGGACAAAATTAAAAATATTATTGAGAACTGTTCAGCATTTGAAGAGTTATATGTTTAAGATGCTTTTTAGATAACTTTTAAACAAAATTGATTGCTTAAGTAAATTTAATCAAAAAAATAATTACTTATTTTAACTTGCTTTAAATGAAAAAAAAAAATTCCTGTGTAGATTTTTTTTACATAAAAGATTTGGTTCTTTGATAATTTATAAAAAATTTAATTAAATTTGTTATAAATAATTTTTTTACATCAATATAAATAATAAACCTCTAAATTGTCATATAAATGAAAATATTTTAAAACATTTCAAATTCCAGATATAACTACTAACCAATTTATATCAGGAATTCGCACTTGGGATCAACAGCCCCCCCCCCCGCACACACACATACATACCGTGGAAAAATATCTTCCAAGCTTGAAAACGTCCTGCAGTTTTAGTAAACATAAGAATCAAATGACATTGTCATGACTTGTAACATGTCATGATACATGACAATGACACATTGTCATGTCACAGAGAGTAATTATAAGAACTATTTTGTGATCACATATGAAATTGTCTGTAAACACGTAATTGTACCAAAATATCCGAGAAATAGGTAAAGAAGTAATACCATAAATTTTCTCTGCAAAGTTATTGATCTTTTAATGAACCATAGCAAGAACTATTTCCTCATAAACGTGACGGCACAAAATATAATACAATATTTGCAAGATGTTGCTGAATATTCTGAATACCAGAAATAATCTAAAGATATTGTAACATAGTTGCTGACATTTTGTGCTAACAGGAAATATACTTTATTTACTGAGGAAAAGAAAGCAAAATGCTAGTATTCAAAGATTTATTATTGTGTGTTCAATATAGCAGCCTGCTAATTTGAAATATATCGATATTTTTATTTGTATGTGTTTGACTTCATCCAATTTAAAATATACATATTAAATTTTGGATACATCTTCAAAGAATTTAACCTTAAAGATAATTTTTGTTCTTTCTGAGAAAATCATTTGGAATCTGTTGATAATTTTTTATTATTTTTAAAGACTTTAACACTTTTTTTAGTTCTCTGATTACATATCCTAATTTTTTTATCTGCTTTTTCTTTCGGAATAAACGTATTAAAAAATTACTTTTTTTTATAAAAAAAATACTTTTTTTCTATAAACAATTTTGTTGCAAATTCCAGGTAAAATATAAGCAAATTACTGATGATGATGAAAATTGTTTTATTTCATATGATTTATAATAGATCTTGAAGAATATCATGTCCATAGGGAAAACTTAAGGCAATAAACCAACTATTTTGTATACATTCATTTTCATAAAACTTTCTTTAATAGTGATAAATGCAAACAAGAATTTTAAAATTAAATTTTATTTAAGTACTAAATTCACATACATATTGCAAAAGAAGTTAAAAAGTGATAAACATTTATTTTTAAGAATGTATGTCTTATCGTTCTAAGACTTAATTTTCGTTTATCTGAAATTTCTATAGCTTTACTCTATTTTCATCTTAAAGTATAGTTTGTAAATCTACTTTTATTTTATTGTGAAAACAATAAAATTTAAAGCTCTATTGGGCCCCTGTAACGAAAGGAATTTTGAAAGTTGTTTATTCTATGGAGAATGAATATATATCTATCTATGATGCGAACAAATGTCTGAATTTCAGTTTTGTTATTATCAAATATCATGCATGATCTTTTTAAGTTTGACAATCCTTAAATGTAGTAAGAAAATATGAAAACGTGCTTATCTAAATACAGTGGAACTTACTTATAAAATTTGTGAAACATGTTTTTTCCATAGAACATGTAAAATAGGACGATGTTTTCCATTAAAAAACAAATGAAAATGAATTAATAAATTATGTATTATAAATAATGTAATTTATTATTTATAATACATGCGTTTTCTTAACAAGAAAATTGTATAAAGACATTTCATTTTCACTATGCTTCAAAATTTGGCGAAAATGAGACATGGCAATATCGTTAAATGAATTTTTAAAGTGCATAGCTACTGTCTTATCAGGGTGATGCGTTTCAACAATTCTATGCAATGATTTTCCCATGCTTTCAACATCTTCCTTGTTTCGCTGGAAAGTTGCTTCTGTGTTGAGTATATTATTTCCTTCTGACCAAGGATTATTCGCACCTTTTTGTTGTGATACGGAATTGAGTTTCATAAGCTCTTCGATAGTTTTGACTATGTTCTTTCACCAGCATATATATATATATATATATATATATATATATATATATATAGAGAGAGAGAGAGAGAGAGACTGTAACATTTTGACTGAATTTAGATGAATCGACATTTATTTAATGACTAATGTCTCATTTATTAAATGCGATCCTTTTTGATGAAATAGTTACATGTTGATTAAATGCATCTATAAACATCTCTCGCTATAGTTACAAATTTCTTCTCTCCCACTTTATTGCTTTTTTTTAGTTAGAAAATGAAAGATAAACTTGCAGAATTATCTAGCAAGAGCCACTGCAGGTGTTAAAAGTGCGGAAGGGGAGGGGTTCCATTAGTGATAATAATATATTTGATTTATGTTTCCTCTTTTACAATGAATACACAAACTTTCATAAATAGATTTATGACTGACGTAACTTCATAGAATTCTTTTTTTTAAATAAGATCTAAATTCATAATATACAATGCATTTTTCTTCTTTCTCATTAATTGAAAAATTACCATTAGTTTTAAAATTACAACTATACAATTAAAGTTCTTAAGTAATACAATTCATCAATGCAAAGAAATAAATGGAAATTTAGTTCTGTTTGATATACTCATAATATATCAAATTCCAAAAATTGTCTTTTCAGATGTGCTCTCACATTCCATATTATCGTCTCATTCGTTACTCAGCTGTAAGAAGAGTACAACACTGCTCAGTTAGTATTTTGAATATCTGAGAAAGTTATTGCCACTTTTCTCTATCAAGATATACAGAATAATCTAATTAATTGTTAGTAATAAGTTTATTATAAACTAAACATTTTATATTCATTACTTATAAAGCTATAGTCCATTTAAGAAAAATCTTTGGTACCGAAGGAAAGGGCATTTTACTCTGGTACTTTATAGCTTTTTTATCTGGCAATATGAGTTATTTGGCTTTCTACTTCTCAAGAATTTGCAACTGAATGTGAAAATAAAGAAAATTAGATGTTTAATGCAAATTTATCTTTCATGTGCAGTAGGCCCATTTAGTTTGGGATTGTTCAACGATTTAGAGTCTTGAAAGCAGTATTCTCCAAATTCGGAAAGTGACATCAGATCATAGTGAATGTCTTTGAAAACAAGTGTATGGACTTAAAAATGATTATATTAACCAACAATTTAGAAATCTTTTCAGATTTTTACTGTTTGAAATGTCTTTTCCTATAACACTTTCGAAATAGAGGAAACATTTAAAAAAATTATATCAAAATATATAAATTATTATTTTTAATATCGAAAAAGTTCAAATAATTATAACACATTAATGTCACATAATAATACATGATAGATACCTATATTACACAATCATTATACATTAAAGATTAAAAGCTTAATAATTAATTTAAAGACATAAATTAAGGGTTAAATGCTTAAAGGTCACTATTATACTTTTTGAAATTATAAAGTGATTTTCTAAATTAATATCTAAAATTCTTTTATTTTCAAAAGATCAAGTTTTGGAATTCACATAAAACAAAATCATTATATATAAAGTAAAAGAGAAAAATGCTTTACACAATTAAGCGTTGATATCTGTCTTAAACTATTTTGACCTCAATGTTTTTTCCGCGGATCCTGACTTTAGATCTCTAAAATAGTTACTCATTCTTCAAATATATTTTATGTCTTCCGTTTTTTCCTTTAAGAGACATTTATATTATCTTTTGTTTCTAGCTGATATTACTTTTTTTAAAATGGGGTAAAAAAGCAAGAAATTATTTGAGATGCTTAGGACAGATGATAAATTTATTATGTGGCCCGATTTTTGTTACTTTTGACCTAAGAATCAAATTTAATTTTTTCCCCTTTTTGTTTTCTTTTCGTGTAAGAATTTCAGCTCCTTTGAAACGCCTATGTGAGAAGTATAAGGATTCTTTTCTGGTCAACTTCCAGTAGTGATTATTTGAAACACCAAACGATTTTTATTGTTATTGCTTGCATCAGTTAAAGACCAAGCGATGTATCTCATTCATAACATGGATGATTTTTCCGTTTGAAACAATCATTCAAAAGTTATTTCTAAAATTACTCTGATTAGCACCCAACTTTGTTGCTTTACTTCATTTTCATTTCATTTCCTACTAGTTACTCTGAATTTTTAATACCGGTAATAAAACTAATTTCCCACTTGAATTATTTTATGCTGCTGTAAATGAAATACTCAATAATGTTCATTAATTTTATGTCAACAGTTTGAGGAGCTTCATCGTATTCTACAGAAATATATTTAAGAATATTTCTGCGAAAATGGCCTTTGATAAGCCTGTGGAGCCACCATTTCTTAGCCAGATATGGTAAGAAATAGTGTTTTGGAATTGTGCTCTTCATATCAATAATTATATTTTAAATAGAAAATGAGGTATAAAATATTAACACATCAAAATTCAAATAAAAAATTTTCTTTCATTAAGTACGGACTCAATTTTTGAAGTTATTTTAATTTTTACAGTTCATTTCAGAGCTAATTCCCAAGTTGTTACATTAATTTTCGTTAGAATTAATTTGAAGCGAATAAAATGTAATGTTTTGTGAATTTCATTTCATAAAGTTAATTTCATATGAAATAAATTAAACATTATTTGAGTTACTTCAGAATAAATATGAATCATACTTTAGGAGTAACGATTAATATTTGAACAACTTAATCTGATTAATTAGTAAATTATTTAATATATAACTCGCTTAGGAAAACTTTTGTGATTCTAAGATATTTCAGAATTTATTTTTATTGAAAGTTACTGAGCATTTTTATCAAAAAGCCTGCTTGCAAAATTTTATTTTACTTTCACTTATCTTTTAATTAATAATTAATTAAATGTAAATGAATGCCTTGTTATTTTAAAGATTTCTGTTCACAATTAATTCTTTTTATAGTGTCATTAAATGTGTAAGGAAAAGCTATTATCAGGAGTAAATTATTTCATATTTACGGTATTTAGATTACGTAATTTGAAGTTTTCAAGTATCAGGAGATTTTGACACAATTTTTCAAGTGTTTTATGCTATGGAGATTCTTGATTTAATAATTAAATTTTGCAAAACTGTCTTATTTACTTTTTTAAAAATTTAGAAGACTCAATTGGAAATATTATTTATGACAATATGATTTAAACAAGTATTTTGTAAAAAAATTAATTGGAAAGAAAATAATTACCCATTAAAATGATAAAAAGTATTCATAGGAAACGAACGAAACTAATAATTATATTACCTTCTTCCTTTTTATTATATGACATATAATTGTGAAGGAAATGTAATATTCAGGCGATGTGAACTTTGAGATAGTGACGAATTTCAGTTACTTAACATATTAGATACTAATAACCTTTAGCGAAAAGCTGGTCCTACAGGAATATTGGCTATATTAAATTTCAGTTAAATCCTTTAAGTATATTTTCATATCCATGATTCCCTGAAATTGTCAAACATTAAAGCTAATCCGCTATAAGCTATACTAATAATTGTGTACATGACATTTCTAAAGGAGACCAGACTCATGGCATCATAGCGTTATTAAAAAAGGGAATATCCGATTCTTCTAACATTCGAGAAACTGTAAATTCACTTTTTATTTGTCCTGTAAATTTCACAAAAAATAAAAATAATCTTTCTTTAGTTTTTAATAAAGGAAGAAAATAAGGTAAGAAAATATTTGACGAAACAATAAAAACAGTTGGAATTTCAGGTAATACATTATTAAAAATTAGAAGAAAAAAAATCAGAAAATATTTGCATGATTTTCTGAATTTTTTTTTTGTTGATATCATTCTAAAAGCAATTTTTGAATTTTGAAATGTTGTAAGAATCATTTTTGTTAATCATTAAATTTCGAAACGATGTAAATTTCATTTTTGTGCCATAAAATTTCGCAATAATCATGGAAAAGTAATAAAAATTCAGTAATAAATCATAATTAATTAAAATTTCAATATTATCGCTATGAAGTGTCAGATTTTGTATCTGCAGATCAAACTTTCTGTAGTCGATTAAATATGTTTATCATGTGAGCATTGCTGATCCATATTGAAAGAACCATTATAACTGAATTGCATTTCTGAGACTGAAGTTCTGGGTCTATGGTACTAGTAATCAGTAAGTCTTTCAATATAAAGAAATATAATCCTAATAATTTCTATTTATCAATAATTTTCGAAAGCTTCTGTAATCTAACAAATAAAATAGATTTATGATTAAATTAAGCAAATATTTTCTCCATTTGAGGAAGCGTCTCTTGATTTTTCCCATTTAAATTTATATTTTGAATAAAATAGAAATTTTGAGTTTAAATGCTCCTGCTTTAATTGTTTACTGATTATTTTCGCTTTTTTAATATGTAATTACGATTGAAAAGCTTTTATATTACAAAACTACATTGTAGAATCATTCTTTGAAAATTAGTACAAACAAATTACTGGTATGCTGTTCTTTAATAATTTAATTATCCTTTATTCTTTCAAAAAAAAATTCTCCATGAACCACTTTTTACTTTATTTAATTAAGAAAAGTTAAATCAATTCATTAACTACACTTAAGCTTTCCCTTTTTTCCTATTCTTCTAATTAAAGTAATCTATCTTTAAGTTACCAATGTAATTTAAACCTACCTTTTTAACATGCTAATTGGCATTAAAGCGAAAATATCGATTAACTTAATTAAATTAGATTTCGAAAAAAAAAGTCATTCTGCCGCCATATATTCTCGCTTATCCAAACTCATTTTATTCTATTTCCAATGAAGTTGCTATCACTGCAAAGCCAGGTGGGAATTATACGAGAACTTAGCATTCCACTTTCAGATTACAGAAAGCTGAAGGTGTTTGATAAAAAAAAAAACCTCCCACAAAAGAATCTGGAGTAAAATAATTTCTCCAAAAGTTTATACTACCAGCAAGACATCTACCACAGATATTTTACCGAAGACGTTTAAGTGTGGTACTTAATTATCCCATTTAATCTCTGTTTTAACTTCAGGGTACATTGTTGTATTGTTCGTTCTCGGTATATAATTGGCTGTTACCACAAAAGTAACGAGCCTTAGCTGCGCTCTTTGTCTTACCATAGGGACAGTCCCCTGCCTTTTGTGGTTTTTCTGTGAGCAGGATATGTGTCATTAATTTCTGCACTGACTTCACTGTCTTTATTTCGCGCTTTAACGGTTCTTTTCACTGGAGAATCGAATAAGAATTTCGGCGATGGAAATCGTTGGAGGTGTTTCGAATTTGTTTTCGGAAGAGAAAATTTTTCTTGGCAGCTCTTTTGGATTTGTTAACCGATGATTCTGCGCCATTTCCCAGGATAATTTGTCGGTTATTGAATTACCACAAAAATAATTTTATTTAGTTAGGTTTATTATCGATACATCTCTTTAAGGCAACCTCTATATCATTTTGTAGAGGAGCATATTTTATTTTTAGCAGAAATATAGGTATGTAAAGCAGAGGAATAATAATTTTAGATGCAGAAATATTATTCTTGAATTAAATTCAAACAAGTAAATATTGTTTACATCAATTTATTAGACTAAAGCTTGATTTATTTAAAGTTGAATACTTTAAATTAAAGTATTAAAAGTTTGCCAATTTGTTTATTCTAACAATAGTAAATCAAGAATTATACGTATATCTGTAAATTTATTTAAATTGTTTGTAAAATAAATGATAGAAAGTTGAGAGATTTTTATTTTTGCTATTCCTTTTATACAAATCAATTTTAATTCCTTATTACTAAAATTTGAGAAGAAAATTAAAAAATTTTGCATATAAAAATCATATAAAGATGAATTCTGGGGAACGTCATTACAGTTTGAAGTAAGAGAAAGAATAAATTATTATATGTAACTCAAGGAGATACAATATCGAATGTTTCATTAATTTCTAGAAGGGTAGGGTATTTAACTGATGGAATATTTGAATTTCTATGATACAATATCCAAGGCTAAACATTTTGTGCCATAGAAAATATTTACATTAATGCCATTGTCTCTTTTTTGTTATTAACATATCAAAAAGGGCTTAAATGATGAATGATTATTATTTATTAAAGCAGAATTCAAGCAATGACCTTAAGGAGTGTATAGCATTAGATTATCATTTTTCATTTGCTTCACTAGCCCTTGTAGAAAATATTTGGTTTGCAATAATAGAGAACTTCGAATCTAGCTCTTGTCGGACATTTGCGAGTCAAGCATTAGCCGCCAATAGGTTGTCCAATATTTCTAGAGGAAATTTTGCCTGAACGTTTTGAACAGTTTTATCAGTAAGTCAGTTCTTTTTTCCATATGTTGTATCCTTCAATTGTATTTGTGATGATGTTAGCGAGATCTAAATTGCGAATATTTGTTTTGAAAAAAGTGATATATAAGAGCTGTGAAACATTCTGTAGTTTACTCCACTCATTTAGGGAATGGAAAAAGCAAAGACACAGACTTTAAAAGAAAATATCCACAAATTATATAAAATAGCAGGTACTTCATTAAATTATAAATTTTCGAAAGACCAGATATGAAGAATTAAAATATAAGATATTATTAAAAGGGCATAATTCTTTATTCTAAAATATATATATATATAATATGTCATCTTAAGATATTTTCATAAAGAAAATTAGAGCGTTAGAGAAATGGAATAAAATCCGAGACAGACTTTGTTGTTTCAAAACAACTTTTTAGAAAATTAGTTAAAAGAAGCTTAGAAAATATTATAATATCCTAAAAGAAGTTCCTATTTCAAGTTGCCAATTAGCATAGTGAGAAAAGTAGAATTATTAACAGATAACTGAATTCAGGAATCATGTTTTACACACGATGGTTCTTTTGATATACTCTCATCATTTTCTAATTCAAAATATTTTGATATTTATTTTGTTCCTAATTTACCATTCCGTTTCGGTGCCTAGAACTTATTGAGTTAAAATGTAAAAGAAAGAAGCAGTTAATACTCCTTTGTTTCGTAATTACTCATGAATTCGAAAATAAAAGGATAAAATTATTCGAATATATTTCTTTGATACTAGCTTCAACAAAACAAAATAATATGCACAATTTTTAATTTATTAATATTTTTTATTCCTCTGTAAGCAATAATGTCACAAAGTAATTTCTATGGGTTACTTGGGTTAATGGTACTTACTTTCTATGGGTTAATTTCTATGGGTTACTTCATACATTCCTCTCACATTAAGCGCATCCCAATATACTTAATGTAAATATCATTGTTTTCACTGTTGTAATAGTTAAATTAATTAATATACTTTAATTCATTGATGAATAAGAGAACGGAATTATTTAAATAATATTAATAACTATTATTTTGAATAATATAGTTCATTACTAGATACATTCACTCGTAAATATATTCACCGTTGCTTATGCATACAGAAAAACAAAATATGCAGGTAGTGTAAGATGTAGCATATTATTGTCTGGTTTCTGTTCTATTAACAATTCTTTTGTGATAAATTAAAAAAATAAGTAACAAAAATTTGATGAGTAAGATAAATTTGAAAATTCAAGATTCAAATGAATTTTGTTCCTTTTCTAACTACCATGCAAGCAAAGTAAAATTAAAAAAAAACTTCCGTTATTACCTTTTAATTAAAATAATAGAAGTACCAAACATCAACACTAAAATAGCAATATCAATACTCATAAAATTTTAAAATATAATGTTCCAAAAAAAGTTTTAAACGTAGGCCTAAAATTATAAATTCAGATTTTGTTAAAATAGAAAGCAAAAACAGAACTATCAGTAAAGTGAGATGAAACTTTATTATTCAATTATCGAAACGTTTACATAAAATACTTAAATTTCTCGAAAATAGCTATTTTCTGTTTTTACTAAATATCTTTACTACTTATTATGACAAACAAAAAGAATTTTAGATTCACTATAGAATACTGGCATCGATAAATTCAAGAAAGAAAACAATTTGTGATTGAAAGGACGTTTTGTATCATTAAAAATATAGATATAAAAAAAGATGAATTTAAACCTACACATTTTAAGAAAATATTCAGAAAATGAGAAAAGTAACTTTTAAAAACAATATGCAACTTAAGCATCTAACCAGGATATTTTAGCAAATGAAATCTTCTATTTATGTTTTTTTCATTCTTATCATTTGCAATGTCAAGAAGAAAAAATTATAAGTTATGTACGTAATGCATGCAAAATTCTTTCTTAAAAATATATCACGTTTAAACTTTTATCCTATTGTATGGTTTAAAACATAAGTTGTTCCTCGTCCATTCAATACAACTTATTTTCTATATTTGGCAAATAATTAAGATAGCTTCATTTGGAATTTCACAACTGACTTTAGTGTAAAGAAATTATGTTTTTTTATTCTAATTTATGGCTATAAATGTGTGGAAATAGCAGCTTCTTTGTTCTCTCCGAACTTTTAAAGGAAAAAAAAAAGATTTCTTTATCTGAAAACAATTTATAGGTTTTAAGGAAATCTACATCTGGACTGCATTCTGATTTTTAATCTGAAACAAAATAACATGTTTTCTTCTTCTACCAAGTTCCAAAGACTATTTTGTGGTTAGAATAATGAAATTTGACTTCATATTTCAATAAAAGGCATTTTATTTACTTTTTGATCAATAGGGGATGTGTTCCTTTGTATTTATTTTTTTATTCCATCCAAAGGTTTTTCAGAGACTCGAAATGGGATTTTTGTTCCATCTTTCCCATTGTCATGCAAGAGCTCATGATTACGTGACTCTGGTTACAAAGTGTGCGTTCTTCGCATTTTTATAACAGCGACTCTTTCCTGTCTCTAGGCAGACTTTTTTTTAATTCCTTTTTTCCTTTTGTTTTACCTTGTTCCCTTCTATATAATTTGAATTCGTATAAGATTTCCTGATTTTTTTTTCAAATTTAAATCTTCTATACTGCCTCCTTTGTTCTGCAGTAGAGAATCTTAAGCAGGAAACGTTTATTTTACCATTTTGCAATTTTATTTGAATTAAAAGAGAAAGTCAAAAGTTTTATTACTAGATAAACCAGTTTTAGTGTTAAATCTTTTTCACAAAATTCCACAAATTTGTTTGATTTTTACTTTAAATTCTAGTTATAATAATAATAATAAAATCATCATTAGCATAATCTATATAGCCATTTAGATGAAAGTTAAAAATTAGTATTTGCTAAAATGGAAAACATTATATTTTTTCATTATTATGAAAGATAATAATGTTTCCGATTTTTAAAAAAAATAGAAATTTTTCATTTTATGTTCATTCGAAACAAAACACATATTACGTAATTTCGAAAAACAATCTTTTGTTATGGAAAACATAATATTAATCCTCATTTAATTAATTTCTTTTTTCCTATGGAATTACTTAAAACTTATTTTGGTTTAAAAATATTCCAGGTTACATAAAATAAAGAAAATAGACAAAATATGACTTTCAGTTACTTTACTTCTACTTGAAGAAGCACAGTGTAAAATTCTCAAAGTTCATAAAGCATTTTCGAAAAAGTTTTTTCTTTGTCCATCAACATTTAACATCCTTGAACTTCAGTGTATTCTCCTATCTGTTTAGTTAAATCTTTCCATTCAGACAATATTCTGCAGCTTTTATAAATATGAAAGTATGAAGCTATTTCTAATAATACTTGAATTGGATAATTTAAGTGAGAATTAAATCCATTTCATAACTTTAGAAAATATAATAATCTGGAAATGAAACCCAATTTTAGAAAAACTGTCATTATGATAAACACATTTTATGCTTCAAACCGGTCAAAAAATTCTCATCGCATGCTCTTGTTTGTTTCTATATTTAACATTTAAAAATATTCCGTATAGTTTTTAAAAATCGAAATTTCTTCTGCGCTATTTCCTAATCAGATGAGTTTCTATGTTATGGCCATTTAAGTTCCTATGAACACAAAACAAGGACAATCAAAATGGAATAGCCAACATTAAAATGCATTATGGATTGTCAAAGAACTGGAGCTGAACTATGGAGCTGAACTATCACTTGGAATAAAAGAATTAAGAACATGGCTATGCCATTAAAATTTTTTTTACGTTATTATATTTAATTATTCTTTTGTAATTCGGTTTATATTCAAGCATAGACTTTATGATTATGCTGCATAATGAAGAATCATGAAAATAATTCACCACCTCTTTACCACTTCATTATTAATAATTAATATTATGAGCGAATTCAGTTAAATATGTGTTATTCAAAATGTAAATTGCGTAACTGAAATGCTTTTTGGGTCTTTTAAAATATGAAAGTGATAATTCTCTTTAACTGAATTTTCATGCAAAATGTGATTATTATTCGAAATTTATTCAGAGAACATTTAAGGACATTTCTCGTGTCCTTAACTATCCTTACAGAAAGATGATAGCAATAAGTTTAGGAAAATTCCTAAAAATGATGCCTTAAAACTCAGAAACAGCTATTAAGCTTTTACTTTCTGGTTATTATTATTTACTACAATATAAACTATGCTCAGCATTTTTTATGACGTGGTATTATGCAGATTTTGAACTTTTATGCAATTTTACTATTTGGATATTGAAACAAAATAACATTAATTTTTGGAAAATTTTAATGCTGCTTGTGTTTGTGACATATTTTAGATTAAAAGTACCCATATATTTTCGTACTTACACATTTTAAAATATAGCTCTAGAAAATTTGAGCGAACTGCTTTTGAACTCTTCCTCAATAATTTTTTAATTTCTTGGATAGATCAAATGTGAATCTTTTCTATGCAATACAGATGTATTTTTGAAACTTAAAAGCATTCAATTAGAATAACCTATCCATATCTGATTTCGAAAATATTAAGTCAAAATATGTTATATTTCATATTGGTGCTGTTAGAAATGATTTACTAGAAACATTCCTGGTTTATAGGATATTCAAGGTATTTTAGTATAATCTATTGATAGTATATTGTTTCTTATTGTATGATAATTTGTATTCCTTATTATTTGTATGATTTTTTTGAAAACTCTGAATGTTATAAATAAAATATTTGCATGGAAATTCGTGATTCTATTTATAATTCTTTTATATGTCTTTGAAGAAATGTGCTTTTTTAAAAGAAAATGCAAAAATAATTACTCACAGAAAACAAAACATTGTTGAAATTTTCAAAGTATTATCTGCTCGTTGTGACAAGGGGTGAGAAAAATCATTGTATTATTCATCACATTTTACCCTTTAAATACCCTTGTGATAAAATTGTATCTGAAAATTCGAATTCAAACAAATTCTTTATATGGCTAAGAAATAGAACAATTGATCGAAACGTTCAACTGAGGAAAGTTTTGAAAGTATACAAATTCGAAAGTAGTAGGAAACTTAATCACATAATTTATTTAATAAGTTTTCCTCAATTGGCATACTAAAAAGAATCATAAAATGGACTATTTAATAATAATTTATTTAGTAAGATGTCTATTGTTTGGTAACCCTAGTAACAAATAAATATGAAATAATATAACCAAATAATGATGAATACTGTTTAGAAACATTGCATAATATGTAACAGTGTTTCGGAATTTTTAACTCTTAACTGTATTATAAAGGAAAACCTTAACATAAAAATATTAATTTTAAATTAGAAAATTTCATATACATTTACTTAGCCTTTCTTAAAAAATAAGATTAATTATAAAACAAAATTTATAAAAAAATTAAATGAACATTTTATTGGGTTAAAAAGCAAAATAATAAATAAATTCATTGAGTGCGAAAAACTTCCAGCTGCTGATCTATTGGGAAATATAAAAGTTTCAAAAATTGTTCTATTTTATTCTGAAATGAAAATTCTTCAATTTTCCTTTTCTTTCTTTAACTTATGCTTGATATCCCTAGAGGAAAATGATCTGCTTCTTCGATTTGATAAAATTTTGCTTTTCAGTTTCACTGTCTTTACCCTATAGATTAAAAATAATAAGAATGAAGAGACTGGATGGAGAAACTCTTTTCTCATCTATCTGTGTATACGTGGTAGACTTCTCTTTTGAAAATGCGAGGAAGTTTTGATAAGCAATTTTATTGTATTTTTAAAGAAAATTGTACCTTACTTGCATTCAAATTCTTTCCATGCGTTTCCTTACATGCATTTCAAGCTCATAACTGACACAATAAGTTAAAAAAAATTGTGATGTAAATGAAGTTTAAAACATTGTTCGTATTAACATTATTCAACATTTGAATTTGTACAATTTAATAAGAATCGTCAGTCTATTGAATAAATGCTTTTTAATAAGATTGAAAATGCCAGTTTTCAACAAAATAATTATAATAAACTGAAAATTTATGACTTCTTTTTTTATTCTCTCTCTTTGAGGAAAAATATTTTATTTTTTTTAATTCTAGGTGGAAAAAAAATTGATTCAATATTTTGCATGAGTGCATTCAAATATTTGCATAGCAATAGAATTGAAATGAAACTCTTTTTCATCAATAAACATTAAACAATTTAGAGAATGGACCCTAATATAAAACTATAAATAATTACGATCTATTGATTCCTCAACATATTATAAATTAGCAATGTCGTCATAAATAAATAAATTGCATTTAAAAAATACTATTTTATTCATAGGTAGTGTAAATTTTAACTATCAAAGTCATATATCATTTTTTTGTTACCAAGCATTGCTATATCTAGAATATTTTTCACAATTGTCATGTTTTTTTATATTTTAGCTTCGTGTCTATTATTTGCTGATACATTTTATTACTTCTCTTCCTGTTTTTGTAGTCATTTTCCCATTTTCATTGAACTCCAAACTCTTAAATTGGAAAAGTAAGTAAATTTCATTAAGGAATGACAACGCAACTCTAAAATATTATTTTAGGGAGTGCTGCAACTATGCAGACCTAATGGATGAGCATCTGCTGTGATCTGATTTTCAATATGTAAATTCAAAAAAGAATTTATAAAATACACGACAAGCTTTGGTACGTTTTATTGCAACATTTTTCTCAGAAGGTGCGGAATTTTCTCATTTACAACTTTCTTTTAAATATTTTTAAAAATAAAAGCACCAAAATTGAGTCAGATAATACAAGAAACAAATGATATGACAGGGGTAATATTGGAGTAAGTATTGAGATAATATGCATTGATTGGGATTGCACTTATATACAAAAAAAATCCTGTTTATGCATTATAGATAAAGATATCAATTTAAGGTTGAAATAGTAATAATATTGGCAGGTAATTTTTGGAAAAGCAGTACTAATATCAGCAATAATTCGATACATTATATAATTGTTAGAACACTAAGACAATTTGATTAAAATCACAGTGCTTCAACTTTCGATTCCAATTTATTACTCACAATATTGCCTGATTATAATGGATGGCCATTTTTATTGCAATCACAAAATTGTGCTATATTTTAATGGTATTCTTTACAGCTAGCCGAGTATACTTTTTAAAGAATGTTTAATAAACAGAACACTATTAAAAATGAAATATAGAAACAGAAAACTGTATTTTTTAATTCAAAATGAAACTAAGCATAGTGATTATTTAAAAAAATGTTTTGTTTCACAAAAAAGTATTTTACATATTAATGAAATTAAAACTTTTTTTACAAATCATCATACATTAAATATTATTTAGTAAGACTATAAAATTCATATAATGCGCTATTAGATTAGTATCATTGTCAATAGAATCGTGTTCCCACAAATTTAAATAATTAAAATGAGGAAACATATCTTTTCAATGAAACCTTACTGTTTCAAATTGGACTACAGAAACGGTGATGTTGCGAATGAATGCAAATTGTTGTTTCACCAATGAATTACAACTTAAATCATGCTAATAATATCATAAGCCTTCGGGTATGCCCTGATTAAATTTCTTTTCATCTGAAAAAATAACACAATTCCATTTATTTACAAGACCAATGTGCTGTTTTGCCCCTTCTACACGATGAATAATTTGTAATTTTATGAGTGGAGGTTATTTCTCATTTTCATATATTTTACATTTTTAGTGAAGATTTTAGATGTAAATTATGTGCAATTCTACTCGAACAAGACAATTGCAATTCCTTTTTAGTATGAGTAGAAAATTGATGTTGAAAAAGGGCTTCATTAATTATGGCTCTTTTCCTCAAATAATTAAAAACAGTTTTCAATCAGATCGTTTATATATAGCATAGTGGTCAGTATCCTCCAAGAAAATTTTCACAACATTTTTTAGAGCTTCTTAATTGTTTTGAAGTTTCTTTGGAAGAGAAATCACATTTTAAGAAACTAAAAATCTTATCTCGCTCTTCTGCAAACAATTTTTTTCCTCTTCCCATGATAGAGAAAATATTATGATTTCATTAAAAATACTTTCAGCCTGAAACAGAAAAAACATTAATAAATAATTATTTACTACAAAAATAAGAGAAATAAAGTAACACATTATAGCAACGAAGAAGAAAGAATGTTTTATCAAAATTATGCAAATACAAATTTTACTATAAAAATATATGGCGAAAATAAATAACCTTATATTCTTTTATAAGATTAATATGAACAATTTAAATTTTTTTAATAAAGCCTTATATTTTTATAGCTGAATTCTAACCGTTGGGATTTTTTTTTCAATATCTACTAACTTATTCGGAATAAATAAAAGTTTTTAAATAACATAAGAACTGAGAGGCCATATTTTTGTTTCCAATTTTAAATCTGTACAAATATTTTAAAAAATGATTAATTTTTAAAACCTCAAAAATAATTCTAAACCTTTACTAAAAAATATTTCTTCCTGCTAGGTATTTAACTCCCCAAATTATTTAACATATAATGTAAAAAATTTAATAAATATAGGAAAATTACAGCTGGCTCTATCTTTTTTTCCATTACTCTCTTACCTGTTATAAACAGAATTTTATTAAGAGAATTAAAATTATTGTCCAGGAGAGTTGTTGCAGATTAGTTCTAAATTGTGTAAATTATAATAATTTTTTTAATTGGATTATTTAAAAAATATATATTTTGCAACTTTTATTCAATCAAGATGTAAAATATAACAGAATGCCTACCCAGAAAGATTTTGAAAATAATCCAGTAGAGGCGTATTAATTGAATAAATAGAGCAAAGGAATTAAGCTATGGAAGCAGATAAAACGACAGACTATCACACATTTCACTCATTCAAAAATGAAAAAGATACAGATATTATAAAAGTTAATTATTAAAAAAACTATTCTGGAGTTTAGATAAAAAAAATCATCTAGGTTTTTCATAATTTTTCTCAATGAATTTACTTTCCACAATACGGTTTAAAATAATAAATAGAAAAATATAAATTTCAATTAAGTTTGCAGCATGTGATTTTCGAATGAAGTAACCCAAAAATAAACATTAAAGCCTTAAATTCCATTACTTATGCAGATAATCTGATATAATAATTTTTACAAACTTATAATATGCTTTTTACAATTTTGTACACAAACGAACATGGACGTACGCACCCACACATACACACAAATATCCAAACACACACAATATAATTAACGAGCATGAAATCGAATACATTATACATATAATTTTTCTTTCTAATTCTTTTTTGCTATTTTGAATGCATGCTTTGGTGATGAAAAAGATAATATAATAAAATGACAAATACAGTATGGGCCAAAATATACAATATTGAAATGAAAAGATGAACAAAATTGCATAGTACTGAAATGATAAGATGAACAAAATTACATTATTGTCATCTGTCAGTTTATTTTTCCTCAAAAGAAATTAACATACATACACATTATTAGCGTGTAAAAAAGTGTTAAAAAAGTGTGCATCACCTCGCTGTAGACAGTGTGCGTATCGTTCATGTAGATTCTCAAACATATCGTGAAATAAAGGTTTCTGCAGACTCCTGCTAAAAAAGATAGTTTTCTGTCGTAATGCAGATATAGTTCTTGGTGGATCCCTGGAAATATTTCCTGCATCAGAGCTAGACATGTTCGAGCTGTATGGCTGGTCGCCCCGTCTTGTTGATACCACTGTCTATTAATCTGAATGTTCTTTGCACGACAGAACATTCTCAAATCCTGAAGAAATGTCTCGATTACTTATTAAACCGTCTTATTAAACTTCTCTTGGAATTGTTGTGCCACCTTCAAACTCGGTACACCTTCACAACCGTACGAGCTGTACCCGTGCGAGCAGAAATAATGCTCAACTACAAATACTTTTTCCACTGTCGAGAGATTCATTTCCAACAACTAAACAACACAACTTCCTTTTCATCATTGCGAATACGTGTAGCTGTAGCTATGCCTCGTCGACAAACGCAACCACGTGTTCCAGATGCACAAGTTTCAGTACTGCATATGTTGGCGTATTACTGAATTTTACAAAGAATCATATTTTCAATTTCAAATGGGATTCATCCTTTTTCAAAACGAATCAACTACGATCCCTTGCGTTTTGATATTTGGATCGTAATTATTATTTTCAGCATTCAGGTGCTTTAAAAATAAGAGCTAAAGGACATGCCCTTGTTTTAACTTTTTCTTTTCATTTTAAATTAATAACAGTACTCTTCAAATTTAAGAAAAAAATTTCTTCGTCTTTTACTTGTAACTTATATGTGTGTGATGATAGAAATAGTTTGAAAATGTCAAACAAGAATTAGGTTTTGAATTCAAACAAATCAGTTTGCTACAAAGACGGTTTAAACTTGTTTTTAATAAAATATTAAGAAAACTCACATTGTTTACTTTGAAGGAAATAGTAAATAAAAAAATTATTATTTTAATATTACAAAGTGCATGTTTCATATTTGATAATTCATTATATTTTAATATGTAAGGCATATTTATTCGAGTATTAAAAGTTCAAATAAACAAGCTAGGTTCTAACTCATCCTCAAAGAACTCTCTTGAATTATATATATATTCCGTTTTAAAAAATTCATTTGAAGGATATTGATATTAATTTCTGTTGATGTTCACGACTTTAATATTCGATATTTATGCTCTTTCCAAGCTGCAGAAGACTTTTTTTGTATAATTTTTTCGTTTCAAAATAAACACCCACTTGAAGATTAAATTTGTTTTGATAAGAAAATATCGCTCTTTTTTTTTAACAGTGCACAGTTTTGTGTCAAACTGCTGGAAACGAAACAAAATTTATTCGGGCTATAAAACTTCTTTTAATTTGCATGTAAAGCTTGTTTAACATGAGAATGTGATAAACTTTCATAATCCTTGTAACAAAAAAAAATCTCAAAGAGCTAGCTCAACTTTATTCGCAATTTAAAACGTTAGACCATTAAGTTCTAATTTACTGTTATATTTTTTTATATGGAATTTTCTTGATTTTATATGAATGCTAAAGCAAGCGTTTTGAATCTTACATTTATTTGCACCAATGTTAAAAATGAATTCATTCAAAATTAAAAAAAATGATTTTAATTTCATTAATTTGATGAATATTATATATTAAAATAACTTTTTTAAATAATTCAAAATATCCTAATGTAATATTTAAGTTAATATCGCTGAAAAAAATCCGATACAATTTAAAAATTTTAGATTTTTTTGTTTCATTGGATTATGAAAAATATTTTTTGATGACTACTTCGTTCTATATTCCTTGCAGTGAAAAAATATTTTTAATTTTAAGAACTTGAAAATTTATGTTCTGCTTTGTCGCCTCAGATGTAACTTTCTATCTTTTCTATTTATAAATTATATATTGCAGGAAGAACTAAATCAATATTAAAAAAAAAATCTTTGTCTTGCAAATGCATGAAGTATAATTAAGATAATAAAAATATTTAATTAAAATTTAACAAGTAATAAAGAGCAAATTTTGGCATATTCCATAATTTCCTTAAAAATTAATTGACGTTTATATGAAAAGTTTATAATGTTTTATGTTTATGTCTTGATTATTTAAACCAAATTCTACATTTGTGCATTATGAATTATTTGTTCCAATATCTATTCAACTTTTATTTTATGTTGCTGAATTTTCAAAATTTTTGCCAGATTTATTAATTAAAAATTTAATTTCCATGCAAATTTGACAACGGAACTAAAAGACAGAGTGCTCTAATTTCTAAATCGGTAGAAATAAACATATTATTCCAGTTTGAAATGTGATTTAGTTAGTAGGAAAAAGTATATTTTATTTTTTTGAGTCAATAAACGCATTTTCGAAAACGGTTAGGAATTATATAGTTACTTATATGATCCTGATTATATCAGTTGTACTAGTTAATGAAAAATTACTAACATTTTCAAAGATACAATAAAATGTTCTCATCATTTTATGATTGAAATTAACCGAACTGTATCTCTTTAAATTAAATAAGGGTTGTATACAACTGTATTTTAAGAAATAGTTTGAAAAATAACGGAACAACAAAAAATTTTCTATTTTCGAATAATTTTTTAAGATGTCTCCATATTTATTTGTAAAATTCTATTAAAACAACGGTTGTCTACATGCCATACGTCAATCAATTTTATTCGCAGAAAAATGGATTCTTTTTGTTTAAAACGTTGGACTGTCAAAATATTTTACTAAGTATGATTAATTGTGATTTGAATTTATATAAAAAGGTTTCGCAACTTTTTAATATATATATATATTAACTCAAATAGCATATAATATAATTTTTCCCGTCCAATAAAGCATTTTTTGCAACAGGAATTATGCTTCTAATGGCTTTGAAAATAGTTAATAGTTACGATTCATGGGGATACTTTGTATATTCATATAGTAATAAGATTCTTAATTTCAGATAGTTTTGTAATAATAATTATTTTATCATTCTTTTGCTATAAAAATGATAATTTTGATTATTGTTATATTATATGTTATACTTCGAATCATGACGGTCAGTGAAATCTTGCAGAGCTGGGGCTTGTAAAGAAAAAGCCAATCATATTGTTACGGCTCTTTCTCCACAAAGTCCATAAAATTAATGATTTCTGTAAAGGATCTCTAATGAATATATGGTGATACAGTCCAACAAGTCCGATAACAAACGGAGACACCTTATTTAAAACAACAGCACGAACACACAGGCAACAAAACTTAGGTCAAAAGTACACAATAACTGCGCTGGCAGAAAACAGCAGAATGCAAGCAATAAACGATAAACAGCACAAAGCGCTCAGAGGGAGAATTCGTTTAACTATTATTTGAATTCATCTCAAAAGTCTGACTCTAACTCGGGTACCACGACCTTTCCTAGTTCCCAAGAAAGGGCAGAGAAATTTCTCATAAAATCACCTGTAATGGATCTGTCTCTAAAATACCTGAAGATTTTTAAATAACCCTTTTGGTCGTCAGTCATCTAATTCTTCGCCAAACGTTCGCCAAGTTTGTCACCAAGGTCTTGAGACATTGATCCAACATACGTAAAACAACCAACAGAGGTAACTGATAAACTGTTTATTTCGTGATGTAGCTACTTGCGCTAGGAAGCAGCATTATGAATTCATAACAATACTTTCATATCATTGAAATCGTAATTATTATTTTGATTCCTTCTCTTCAGTTTCTTCTTATTTCACCATTTCAGTTTTAAGTGGAGTCTACGCCAAACAGAGGAAGCGGTGCCTGTATATACTACTATGGAATAGTAGCTGAAGTGTGTGAAGAGGGGGACATATGATAAACAAAAATTTGTATAAATATAATAAATAATACAATATTTGTAATAAATATATGAAGTAAATGAGCTTCTCTCTTATGGAAAAATAAATTTGTATTGTATTAGAAAGATATTTACAAAATCATATTTATTTGAACGAAACTTTTACAATCTGTCAATTTTATAATTATTAAGTAATTCGCTTTCAATATTATTTACAGCGCCTGAATTAAAAGGCTTAGTATTTAAAGAAGTTAATATGGTTAGGAATAATTTCCTGCTCTAAATTACTTGCATAATCTTAACCATTAAATTAATTATCAGATAAAACATTCTAAACTTTTGAACGAATTTAATAATGCAATCATGGTAAACAAGATAAAGCTGAATTGATTGTTATTGTTCTAATTATATGTCTGGTTACTATAATTTTAGAGCAATTAAGTCCGTTATAAAATTACCGTAAAGCTTAGTCTAGTCTTTTTAATTATGTCTGGAAATGAGGATAATCATTAATCTCATGAATTAATGAAAATCACAAGAAATGTTTTGTAATATTTCGGCGTCTAAATTAAACTAATCTGGCAACTTAAGGCAGAATATTTTCCACGGTCTTATGAAAGTTCTATTTTAATTTTTTAGAACATTGAATCCTGTAAAGAAAGAGAAGATATCATTTGTATTTATTAGAAGAGAATGTAAAACTTTTTATGGAAACTGTATCAAGTCCAACAATATCACAGGTGTATAGCAAATGCAGTTGTGTATTCCTTCAGACATCTGAATGATTATACATATATTTACAATATATTCTCAAAAGTAATCATTTGAGGAAAATTTAGTAAACTCATATGATATCGCAACTGTCAGACCTCTCAATGATTCTACACATATTTATATTCTCAAGGGTAATATTTTGAGGAAACTTTATTATACTCATATGGTATCACAACTGCCAGACATTTGAATGATTATACACAAATTTATATTCTCAAGGGTAATCATTTGAGGAAAATTTATTAAACTCATATGATATCACAACTGTCAGACATTTGAATGATTATACGCAAATTTATATTCTCAAAAGTAATCATTTGAGGAAAATTTAGTAAACTCGTATGATATCACAATTGCACATATTGTCAGACCTCTCAAAGATTCTACACATATTTATATTCTCAAGGGTAATCTTTTGAGGAAAATTTATTAAACTCATATGATATCGCAACTGTCAGACCTCTCAATGATTCTACACATATTTATATTCTCAAGGGTAATATTTTGAGGAAACTTTATTATACTCATATGGTATCACAACTGCCAGACATTTGAATGATTATACACAAATTTATATTCTCAAGGGTAATCATTTGAGGAAAATTTATTAAACTCATATGATATCACAACTGTCAGACATTTGAATGATTATACGCAAATTTATATTCTCAAAAGTAATCATTTGAGGAAAATTTAGTAAACTCGTATGATATCACAATTGCACATATTGTCAGACCTCTCAAAGATTCTACACATATTTATATTCTCAAGGGTAATCTTTTGAGGAAAATTTATTAAACTCATATGATATCGCAACTGTCAGACCTCTCAATGATTCTACACATATTTATATTCTCAAGGGTAATATTTTGAGGAAACTTTATTATACTCATATGGTATCACAACTGCAAGACATTTGAATGATTATACACAAATTTATATTCTCAAGGGTAATCATTTGAGGAAAATTTATTAAACTCATATGATATCACAACTGTCAGACATTTGAATGATTATACGCAAATTTATATTCTCAAAAGTAATCATTTGAGGAAAATTTAGTAAACTCGTATGATATCACAATTGCACATATTGTCAGACCTCTCAAAGATTCTACACATATTTATATTCTCAAGGGTAATCTTTTGAGGAAAATTTATTAAACTCATATGATATCGCAACTGTCAGACCTCTCAATGATTCTACACATATTTATATTCTCAAGGGTAATATTTTGAGGAAACTTTATTATACTCATATGGTATCACAGCTGCCAGACATTTGAATGATTATACACAAATTTATATTCTCAAGGGTAATCATTTGAGGAAAATTTATTAAACTCATATGATATCACAACTGTCAGACATTTGAATGATTATACGCAAATTTATATTCTCAAAAGTAATCATTTGAGGAAAATTTAGTAAACTCGTATGATATCACAATTGCACATATTGTCAGACCTCTCAAAGATTCTACACATATTTATATTCTCAAGGGTAATCTTTTGAGGAAAATTTATTAAACTCATATGATATCGCAACTGTCAGACCTCTCAATGATTCTACACATATTTATATTCTCAAGGGTAATATTTTGAGGAAACTTTATTATACTCATATGGTATCACAGCTGCCAGACATTTGAATGATTATACACAAATTTATATTCTCAAGGGTAATCATTTGAGGAAAATTTATTAAACTCATATGATATCACAACTGTCAGACATTTGAATGATTATACGCAAATTTATGTTCTCAAAAGTAATCATTTGAGGAAAATTTAGTAAACTCGTATGATATCACAATTGCACATATTGTCAGACCTCTCAAAGATTCTACACATATTTATATTCTCAAGGGTAATCTTTTGAGGAAAATTTATTAAACTCATATGATATCGCAACTGTCACACCTCTCAATGATTCTACACATATTTATATTCTCAAGGGTAATATTTTGAGGAAACTTTATTATACTCATATGGTATCACAACTGCCAGACATTTGAATGATTATACACAAATTTATATTCTCAAGGGTAATCATTTGAGGAAAATTTATTAAACTCATATGATATCACAACTGTCAGACATTTGAATGATTATACGCAAATTTATATTCTCAAAAGTAATCATTTGAGGAAAATTTAGTAAACTCGTATGATATCACAATTGCACATATTGTCAGACCTCTCAAAGATTCTACACATATTTATATTCTCAAGGGTAATCTTTTGAGGAAAATTTATTAAACTCATATGATATCGCAACTGTCAGACCTCTCAATGATTCTACACATATTTATATTCTCAAGGGTAATATTTTGAGGAAACTTTATTATACTCATATGGTATCACAACTGCCAGACATTTGAATGATTATACACAAATTTATATTCTCAAGGGTAATCATTTGAGGAAAATTTATTAAACTCATATGATATCACAACTGTCAGACATTTGAATGATTATACGCAAATTTATATTCTCAAAAGTAATCATTTGAGGAAAATTTAGTAAACTCATATGATATCGCAACTGTCAGACCTCTCAATGATTCTACACATATTTATATTCTCAAGGGTAATATTTTGAGGAAACTTTATTATACTCATATGGTATCACAACTGCCAGACATTTGAATGATTATACACAAATTTATATTCTCAAGGGTAATCATTTGAGGAAAATTTATTAAACTCATATGATATCACAACTGTCAGACATTTGAATGATTATACGCAAATTTATATTCTCAAAAGTAATCATTTGAGGAAAATTTAGTAAACTCATATGATATCGCAACTGTCAGACCTCTCAATGATTCTACACATATTTATATTCTCAAGGGTAATATTTTGAGGAAACTTTATTATACTCATATGGTATCACAACTGCCAGACATTTGAATGATTATACACAAATTTATATTCTCAAGGGTAATCATTTGAGGAAAATTTATTAAACTCATATGATATCACAACTGTCAGACATTTGAATGATTATACGCAAATTTATATTCTCAAAAGTAATCATTTGAGGAAAATTTAGTAAACTCGTATGATATCACAATTGCACATATTGTCAGACCTCTCAAAGATTCTACACATATTTATATTCTCAAGGGTAATCTTTTGAGGAAAATTTATTAAACTCATATGATATCGCAACTGTCAGACCTCTCAATGATTCTACACATATTTATATTCTCAAGGGTAATATTTTGAGGAAACTTTATTATACTCATATGGTATCACAACTGCCAGACATTTGAATGATTATACACAAATTTATATTCTCAAGGGTAATCATTTGAGGAAAATTTATTAAACTCATATGATATCACAACTGTCAGACATTTGAATGATTATACGCAAATTTATATTCTCAAAAGTAATCATTTGAGGAAAATTTAGTAAACTCGTATGATATCACAATTGCACATATTGTCAGACCTCTCAAAGATTCTACACATATTTATATTCTCAAGGGTAATCTTTTGAGGAAAATTTATTAAACTCATATGATATCGCAACTGTCAGACCTCTCAATGATTCTACACATATTTATATTCTCAAGGGTAATATTTTGAGGAAACTTTATTATACTCATATGGTATCACAACTGCCAGACATTTGAATGATTATACACAAATTTATATTCTCAAGGGTAATCATTTGAGGAAAATTTATTAAACTCATATGATATCACAACTGTCAGACATTTGAATGATTATACGCAAATTTATATTCTCAAAAGTAATCATTTGAGGAAAATTTAGTAAACTCATATGATATCGCAACTGTCAGACCTCTCAATGATTCTACACATATTTATATTCTCAAGGGTAATATTTTGAGGAAACTTTATTATACTCATATGGTATCACAACTGCCAGACATTTGAATGATTATACACAAATTTATATTCTGAAGGGTAATCATTTGAGGAAAATTTATTAAACTCATATGATATCACAACTGTCAGACATTTGAATGATTATACGCAAATTTATATTCTCAAAAGTAATCATTTGAGGAAAATTTAGTAAACTCGTATGATATCACAATTGCACATATTGTCAGACCTCTCAAAGATTCTACACATATTTATATTCTCAAGGGTAATCTTTTGAGGAAAATTTATTAAACTCATATGATATCGCAACTGTCAGACATTTGAATGATTATACACAAATTTAATTAATTATAAAATTACCCTCTTAATATCAAGCGAGTATGTCATTACTTTTTATGCAAATATTTAACAATTCTTAATTGTAAATTAAAAGGTAAGTTACAAAAAGAGACGTAAATTGATTGTTCCAAATTCATGATGTTTAAGAATCTAAAGCATTTTTCATTTAACGTTTTCATAAAAAACTTCAAGGAAATAATTTTTTTTCTTCATATTTGCATAGATTAAATTTGTTATCGAAATTTTATATGAAGTTTCATGTAGCTTCTATTTGGTAAAAGTTTCTTCCAATTCCACCGTCGACAATGACAACGTTAGCTGAAATTCACTCAGCACAATATATTTTTATTAAATAAATTAGCGTAAATTATTAATTTTCTGGCTTTTGATGTAAATTCAATCTTCCAAAAATGTTAGATTTTTTTATTTTATAAAATGTAAACATTAACGCTTCGTATTATAACGAATGAAATAATTTATTTTTATAGATAGTTATAAAATGAAAAGAGCTAGATAGATAAAATTTAGTACACATATTTAACATCTCAAGTATGGATATGTATCAAATTAAAATTGAAATTAAATTCGTGAAGATTTGACTGTCTGTTACTCGGTACTTTCACAAGCACGTAAACGTGAAAACTCAAAAACACATTAACTTATATTATATTTAATGTGAGATTATATTAATTATATTATCATCATTTTAGTTTTGTTTCAAATTTCAGTTTTGATTGATTGGAAAAAAGATGTCCAAAATATATATTCAGTTTTCTAGCATTAACTGCTACCCGCCAATTAATCGACGAAGCCTGCATTCTAATATGCATTTTCCTAACTTTTATTCGACAATGGCATGCGGTTAATAACACATAAACTAATGTATATGCGAGAGAATTACAGCGAGTCCACTTCCATTGATTAAGTGTTTAACGTTTCAAAATTATAGCTTATAAAAAGCACAACAAAAATTGGAGTTTATATATTGATTCAGTTAAGACAAATTTATTTCATGAGGATTTGAGAATCTATTTAAATAAATAATTAAAGGAGCATTTAATATCTTTTACAGTTTTCACTTTTCTAAGCCTCCTTGTTTAAATTGCATGCCTTGCATTTAAATGAACTGATTTTAAATGCCTTTTAAAAACATATGATCATGGAGATGAAGGTAATAATAAAGTATAAAGATGCAAAAAGGAATTTGTTACAGATTCTTACCAGATTTCTAAGAAATTGAAATAGTTGTCCCGAACTTTTGAAAGTAAACAAGTACAATGATGTATTTACCGTAGTGAGGGAATTTTTAATCTAATGTCCCCTAAAAATCACTGGACTGGACTAAGAAAAATAATTTCAGAATATGCCAGGAACTGCCTTAAGCGCATCAAATACAAAACTCTGCACATCTACTTTAAATTTGTGTATTAACATTGATTCAGAGCCTATTGATTCATTTACGAAATAATGAGAAATCAAAGAAATTCAGTTATCATCATCCTTTTTTCATTAAGAAAACTTTTTCATAATGAGAGGAGAGAATATAATGGATACTGAGAACCATAATAGTCTGGTGTTTGCCAGATAAATCGGCAAAATGACTTTTGATTCATAAAGTTGTAAATAAATAGTGTTGCATTTTATAATTTTACCGTCAGGAAGTATCTGCGCATTATGTTGAAAAACGTTACGCAATGTGAGTTTACTAAGATTCGAAGACCTGTTTCAACTAAACTTTCATACTTTGAGACTGTTCAATTTCATTAAAATATTACAATACACTTTAATCTCATTATTTGTACTACATCCTCATGAATGATTTTTTTAAATATTACAAATCTAATCATCCGGTCTTACATCCACTTGTAAGGAAATCTAAAATGATCTATCCCAGCTCTGTATAAACATTCACAATAATTCACTGATACTCATCACGACAGTACTGAGGCAAGAATTAGTTGGAATTCTAATGGACATCACCGGTCACGGTATTGCTCCTTTCGTTGTAGGTATGATCTGTCATCGGAATGGAGGTAAGTGAACTTGCGTCTTGAAGCGTCTTGCTTTACTTAGAAGGGAAGCGGGAAATCAGCCACTATACCTATTTGCTTTTCATCACCATATCTTAGATGCTCCCGGTGGGAGCTACTTTTGTGGTAAGACCAAATTCACACATTAATTTTATAGAGAATTAAGAAAACTGGAATTTAATTTGGAATGTTATTGCAAATTTTATTTTATAAAACAATGCATGAATATTATTTTTTTTAAAGAAACGCATGCTGTATACTCATCGCTTCCTCTTTCTTGGGCCCAAACAAATCACTTTCCCTATTGAATTCACTTTTCCCTCTTTCTTTGTATTAGAAAGATACATTATTATAATACAAAAAAAATCAGTTCCATTATTATAATCAAAAAACTTTTTTATTAGCTTCATTGGAAGAATCATCAATCAAGGATTGTTTTGATGGTTTTTCATATGTTTCTCTTTTAGGTTGGTTTATTTTGAGATACTCTTCTTTTTTGTCTCGTTAAGTCACAACAAGTTTTCTGTCCAAAGGCTTTTTTCTCCTTTCTAATAAAATTTTTCATGTTTTTTTTAACTGATATTAAATTCCATTGTACACAATGAAGTTTTTTAAATGGCAGTTCTTCTTTTTCTTTTATAATTTGCTTGTTTTATTGTTGCCGTCACAGCTGACGCTGAAGACGTGACCACCTTGCAACACATCAAAACTTTTGATTTCAAAGTTTCAGAAGAGCAGAGCTCGTTTTGAAACTGTAGGGAATTCTCGGTATGTTAAGGAGATCAAATTTAGCTAGAACTTCTTTAGAAAACATTGAAAGCGAGTTTCATCTCTCATCAGAGTCTTAGAGTAACTAACGTCAGATTTCATACTGAGGGGTTCTATTCTGGAATAAAGATGCTTTTAGAGGTCTGTTTTCTAATGCAATGAAGTTTGCTTCAGAAAATAGATTACTTTCTAAATTACAGTTGTATCTAAAGAAACAGGTCTATCTGAAGGAGCAAACAAATGAGCAGAGAAGATGTTTCTATTAAGTAGTATCTTTACTGTAACTTGCCTACCTATTGCTTTAAGGGGACGGTGGATTCTATTAGGTATCTATGCGAATAATTCATTTAGAGTTATGAAATTTTTTATGCATATACATTGAAATATAAATACGTCAAATTTCTTTTTAAAAACATTTTTAAACGAAATATTATTTTAAAAAATTAAAACATGTTTCATTTTTTAAACTTCCAAAATATTCTAGATGACTCAATTTTTAATTTTTTTTCTTCTGTTTTTTCCTTATTACTCAATATAAACTTATTTGGAATAAAACTGTGCATGATTTTGCAATTACAATCAAATGACAATTTTTTAGAGGTACTTTTATGCCCACTTACTGAATTTTCGCAAGAATTTTATGTTTTACAGAACTAAAATTGACTTTTAAATATCTAAAAAAACTCGAAATACAAAATGCATGCACTATTTTCTTTTAATGCTTAATCGAAATCTTTATTACCAATTTCATTTAATTTCTTACAAAAATTAAGACGCCTGAAACATTTCAAAGAAATTTACATGTAATAACAGTATCATTTTGTGGAAAGTAATTAAAATATGCTTTTTTTTCTCTAGACCTTTGAAATATTAATTTTATCGAACAATATATCTTATTACACTATTCTAGTTTAATATAAAATTATATTTTGATGATGGAACGATAGAAATAAAATTCTATATTTCTATCCAAATTCGCTTGTCCCCTTAAAGGAAAAAATACCATGAATTTTGGTATTGTTTCGATCGTGTGGCGATTGTTTTGTTAATAGGTGCTCAAAGGGACCATGGAGTTTTTGTCCAGAGGCTGCATCGCATAGGAACAATGCGACAATCAGTACAACTATGCAAGCTATGTTATATTGATCAGAATGAAGTTCTTCATACGGTTGATATAGCTTTCTAAACTCAAGTAAATTCAAGTTTTCTATTTGATGGTATTGAAAATTATATAAAAGTCAGAAAAATACAATTCATAAAAAATTCTGCCACTTTTCATAAAGAAGGGGAGAACAAAACTAGCTAATGGTGGATCATTAATAAGCTTGCAGTGCACTTCCTCTTGACAGAAAATAATCATTGTTGGCTTAAAGTTGCCAGACACACTCAACAATATCAAAAATACCATGTTTATCAGTAACCAATGCTCCAATCTATTTTTTACCTCGTAAAACTAGAACTTTTTATGGCTAGTTAGGAAAAGTTGTTAGTTTTTGTCTCCTCGACATTATATTAATCTAAATATTTATAAATAATCTAATAATTTATAATTAACATATTCTCTAAAATTAAATATCTAATCACTTGTACTCCGACTTCATTAAAAGTTTATCTTCTGTTATGAGCGGTTTATTATTTTTCCCATAGAATCGAAAACATATATTGAACAAATTCTTTTATAAAGTTCAATAAAATTAGAATACTTTCTAACACTCGCTTTTTCCTTCTTGTTTGTCTTTCTATGTGGCCTGTTTCTCTTCTCATGGCTTGTACAAATAATCTTAATAATATAAAATATTATTGATATATCTTTAAAAATGTGAAGAATAAAAATTGTCTATGCAAACGTATGAAGAAAAATAACTCCATGGCTATTTCTTCAAAGCATGTTGTACATGCAAGAAAAGAAAAGATATACAGACAGATAGACACACACACACACACTGAAACTTATGATTTTTAAAACTGAATTGTTCTGAAAACCGCACTGAAATGTTGCTCTTTTGGATAAATTTTTGGCATATTGCATCCTTAGAAAAAGAATATCTTTCTAAGATTCTGAGATGAAACAAGCTACAACTTAATGTCATACAGATTGTATATTTTTATAAATTCTGTATAGTTTAAAACATATTTTATAAAAGTGAAACAGAGCCATGCTATTATTAAACTAAATTCTAATTAATTGTTGAAATAAAAATTTTCAGATAACATATAACAAGCTGTATTAAATAGAATTTTAATAGCTTCAATTTTAATAGCTATTATATAGGGATAATTTAAATATAGATAGATATTAAAAATATGACATTAAGAAACAAGCTCCTAGATACAGATGAGTATATTGCCATACTCCACACAGACGAACTAACAATACTGCCTAAATGGTCACTTCTTCTTCTTGATAAATGCAGTTTATTTCAGAATCTATTCTCTACATAGAGTGCAAAATAAATTGCACCATAATCAAGGTTCTCCGTCTCCCTGCTCTCCTCTATGGATTAAATAACTCTATATTAAGAGACGCGTTCTCCTGGAAAATCATATTGTGTCTTAATAATTCTTCAAACATTACACTCAAAATATTATAGAAGTAACTAAAATGATTTTAAAACTATTCGACAAAAAATTTATACATACAAATTTAGCAAATTTTAAAATATGCAATGTGAACATTTTTGTAATAAAAATTTAGTATATCGATTGAATATTTTGGCACTACTAGAAGTATTTATCCTCTCAGAATTAATTTTTGAATTAATGTCATATACGTTCTTTCAGAAAGAAAAAACTTCTTCCGAATTAAACTTAAAATTATTTTCCATATTAAATATTAAAGGATTGATTTAAAGCAATTTAATTATTCTTTAAACGAAAAAATTTAATTAAAGTTTGAAATGACTTAAAATTGTTTTTCATTAGGCCACTGGTAAGAGATTCAAAGCAGAACCACATATTTTATTTTAAAATACTTTTTCATTTCTTCGATTTATTTTCCTCACAAGCCTTCACATTACTCACATTATCACTATTTCGAGCCGGTATTACATTTTAAAATTAAATGCAACATAAAAACTTCCTTCTCCTGATATTTTAGACAGACGATCAATTTTGTTATAAAGTCCGATTTTCGTTTTTTGTGTCAGCAACATTTCATTAGATTTTTTTCCATCCTCTTTTATCTTTCCGGATTCTTAGTGCCTTTGAAAAATCGATGTAGTATAAAATATATTCTTATAGTCAATCCTTTTTACGAATTTATCGACAAAGTTTTATAAAACAATAGATAATTTTTGTTGAAATTTATTTCACCGATTAGAGAACAATGATGCATGAATCTGAATTGTTATCGTCAATGGTTTTTCTCTTTTGAATGAATTATTTGAAAACTGTGATTTCTAATGTTGCTCTGATAGTAGCTGAATTTATTGTTTTCTTTAATGTCGTTTAAGTAACTGACATCAATGCTGACTTTTTTATAAGAATAATAAAATTACTTCCAACTTTGATTATTTTATGCTGCCATGGATGAAATACTCATTGGTGCTCATAAATCTTTTTGCCAGTTACTTTTTTTTGTTGAACTATTTTAAGAGTATTTCTTAAAAAAATTATTTGATGATAACTTACAGAGGCGTCGTTTTTGAGTGAGATACAGTTAACACAAGCTCTTTTGAAAATTAATGTTTCTGTCCATAAATATAAATAATTTGAAAATAACAATCACAATTAACTGACATAATGTCCAGTTAGTAGTGCTAGTGCATTTAAAGATATATGGCGTTAACTTATCAGTATTGAAAAGTCCCAAACATCCGCTCAACGGAACTATGACGGTTACCCGAGACACCTGGATAATTTCTTCCATTTCCGTAAAAGATGATTGATTGAATATCCCAAATATACCCTTTTTCCTTAGATACTCCTTCCCCTTCCATATGACTTTTGGGAGACAAGGAGGTTTCCTGAGAACTCTCAAAGATTCTATGAGCACAATAGCTATAATTTAAGTGGGATCTTCGTTTGTATATCAACCCCTTAAGAACGCGTCTGTCATTACGTTTTTTGAGGTAGTTCTTATCTCTAAAAACGAAATTGATACATTCTCGTATTTCTAGATATCTGAATTCGAATGAGATTATGAATGAGAATGTTAGTTGTTTATATAATTTTAAGCTTCACGATTCAGTTCTGCGTTAGTTTTCAAACAGTTTCTTTCGCCAAATGTAAGTTTCGAAATTTCAGTTCTGTGTTCGTTTTCAAATAGCTTCTTTCGCCAAATGTAAGTTTCAAAATTTCGAACATTCTGGATTTTATTTTTAAAGCGAGATTCTCGCTTAAAATCAGTTTTAAATCCCTTTGGCTCATCTACGTTAGTTTGGGTAGGTCATATTTTGATAATATTGATGAATAGTTGAGATACTTATTCTTTTAAAACTTTTTTATTGAATATTTCATATGCCTTAAGAATTCATTTGATCTTCTTGATGACATATTCTAAAATTATTTTGAAAAATAACATACATAAAATGTTGGTTTTAATCACAAAAAAAAAATATTTTCAATGTTGTTTATTTTAAAATATGTTTGAAGCTAAATCGAAGAATAGTTGTAGATAGGAAAATTAGTTGACACTAGAATCATATCATTCGAACTTATAATTTTCATTGATAGTTTCTTTATTGAAGTGTATTATTCTGTAAATAATAGCTAACACTAAAACAAATGTAAATCCTTCGTATCTGAATGAAACAGCATTTAATTATTGCGACATTAGTAGTTTAGAACATTTAATATTGAGTCTTTCAATGTAATATCAAAATTTCTATAGTTAAAATTTTGTTGCAAGCCTGTTTTTATATAAAACCAACGTATTTCATCCTTAAACTGAAAACATTCAACATTTATTATTAATAAAACTAGAAACATTTCCTTTTTAATCCTTTGATAAGAAAATAAAATTTTGAATTGGAAAATATTGTTGATTTGGTAGTAGCGCTAGTTTTCTAAAAAATAATTTTGCTGGAAAACAATAATTTGATATGAAATAAAAGCAAAATAGAATTAATGGTAATTTTTTTTTATAAAAGGTGCGATTTTGGATTTGAAAACTGTTTATCTACATTTTTATAATTTCTAAGTGCGAATGGGAATAGATCATAGTCCAAAATTGAATATTAAATTTCTCTTTAAAAGTGAAGAAAAAAAATTATCTCTAGAAAAATAAGTTATGTAAAAAAATTAATTTATATATTTATTTGAGCCAAGTGGAGCATGGTGTATGTGCTTGGGTTAAGTTAATTTAATTGCTGTTTTAATTCTTTTCGAATTTAGATAACAAAAATCTAATTGATAATCCTTATTACGCCAAGTGTGAGCTTTTTTACCTGTTTGGAATATTATGTAAGTATATTTCGATTAGTTTGAAATTTTACATCATCCTTTTGTATCAGTATAATCTTTTGCTATAGTCACATGCTATAATTTACAGGTGGTATCAAAATAATGGAAACATCTGTGAATAAAAGTGAAATTTTCGAATGCGCTTCGTAAGTATTGAAATATAATAATAGCCACCAGTTTTTTTATAAATAACAATGTATATATTCTGGTAGTATGTTTTAGCTCTATTCAAGTTCTGTAATTTTTGGATTTTTTTCAAAAACGTAAAATGTCGGACCTCTCAGATTTTCAAAGAGGCCAAATTGTAGGAGCCCGTCCAGCTGGAGAAAGTGTGACCGAAACATTCCAACTTTAGGCGTTTCTAGAGGTACGGCTTCTAAAGTTATGACATCATACACACAGCGCGGCAAGGCAAACTCGGCAAAGCAAAATAGTGGGCTGAAAGAGAAGCTCAGTGAAAGACACCTACGGGTATTGAAGCGGATTGTAATGTTTAAAAAGCGAACTGCAGCAAATGTGACCGCAGAGCACAATACCCATTTGGATTCTCCAGTGTCAGTGATTACAGTTAGAAGGCAGCTTCATAAACAGAACATTTATGGCAGAGCAGCAATTCCCAATCCACTTGTCACGGATGTTAATGATAAACCTCATCTACAGTGGTGTCACACTCACAAAACTTAGTTGATTGATAAGTGGAAGAAAGTAATATGATTAGACGAATCGTGTTTCACACTTTTTTCCCACAACAGGATGGGTGCGCGTTTAGAGGACACATGCACAAGCGTGTTATCGTGATTGTCTCCTTCCAACTGTCAAATATGGAGATGGATTTGTCAGGATATGGTCAGCCATGTAGTGGTTTTCTGCTGGAGCAATCGTAATCCTGAAAGGAAGGATCACTGTGGAGAAGTATAGAGAAATGTTATCTGACCAGGTGCATACTATGATGCAAAATTTGTTTCCTGCAAGAGATGGAATTTTCCAGGATGATGATTCATCTATCCATGCAGCGAGACTTGTCCAGTCATGGTTTGATGAACATGAGGATGAAGTGAAACATCTGCCTTGGCCTGCACAATCATCCGACCTCAATATAATTAAACCGTTATGGTCTATTTTAGAGCTTTTAATACGGAATCGGCATCCTCCACCTGCATCTGTCTCAGAACTTTCACAATATATCCAAGAAGAATGGTACAATATTCCTCTAAACACGATTCAACACGTGTATGAATCGATTCCTAAGCTAGTCCAAGCTGTATTACATGCCAATGACTGTCCTACACCATACTAATAAAAGATTCTTTAAAAATGTAAGGTGTTTTTCCATTATTTTGATAACCACCTGTAAATCTATGAGTTGCGTGGAATTTTTGATTGTTAGCTTAATTCAATTATAATAAATTTGTTTTAATGTTTCTTTAAAAAAAGTTTACTGTTCTTTTGTAAACCGTGTTTAATTCTGTTTATGCATAGGCTTAGATTTATTTCATTTCTTACTAGGAGAATATTATGCAACTTACATTCCTATGGATTTTTATTGAATTTAAGTTTGAAAATTTTGAGTTGGTGATGCTTATTGTTGTTATTGAACTATTTATATTTATAATTATTTATAAATTGCTTTTTTATTAACATTAATTAATATTTATTAACATTAAACATTAATTAAATGAGATATATATATTTATAATTATTTATAAATTACTTTTTTATTAACATTAATTTGAAAGCGTTTACTTGTCATGTATAATGTAAAAGTTTTATTTTTCTGTTGTTCTCTGTTCTTATTTTTTATAGTACTTTTTAGTTATTATTGATGTTTTGTATTTTTTTTATATTCGAGTGGCTATTGTTTATTTTATTTCTTCTTTTCACTTTTTCTTATTCTTTTGCAAATCTGGTAATGATTCGTTTACGTTTTCTATATAAAATTTGTTTTATCTTTTAAACTCTGGATGTAGGGCTATTATGCAATCTTTTGTTATTTCAACAATAAATATTGTCCAATTCAGATTGCATTTACTTAGCTTCTTCGATGAAATCTATCCGATGTGAGCATTGAAACTGAAAATCTCTTAATCGCTCTTTATTTAATGTTCGAAAACTATCCTTGATTCAGGAAGAAGCTCTTTTCTCTGGTATTTTTTTCTACTTTAATTAAGAAGAAATCAATAATTTCATCAACAATATTCATTTTTTTTTCTCTTCCTTCCTAGCTCAAGTAATACGTTTTTATTTTACTAATTCAATTTAAGTTCGTTTATAAACAAAAACAAAAATATCAATTCGTTAATTTCCTTAAAATTTTAGAAAAAACTTTGTTGCTGTACACCTGCGCTTCTCCAAACTCACTTTATTCCTTTATCAATAAAGTCCCTATCATCACAAAGCCAGGAAGGAATTAAGCGAAAACTAAACATTCCTCTTTTAACTCCCAGAAAATCTGGGGACGCTGATAAAAAAACGAGAGACTGTGAAAACCTCTAACAAAAGAATCTGGAATAAAATAGTTTCCCCAGCAGTTTATGCTAGCGGGCAGGCAGCTACTACAGATCACAAACTTTTAAGTATGATGCTTAATTATCCTATTTAATCTGTGCGCTAACTTAAGGGAACATTGTTCTATTGTTCGTTCGCGGTATATAGGAGCTGTTACCATAGAAGGAAGGGCTTTTGCTCTGCTCTTTGTGTTACCAAAGGACGGTCCCGTGACTTTTATTGTTTCTTTTTTCTTTGAGTAGAATGTGTTCCATTTATTCCTGCACTGTCTTGACTGTCTTTGTTTCGCACTCTGATGGTTCTTTTGATTGGAGAATCGGATAGAAATTAGGACGATGGGAATCAATGCAACTGTTTTCAAAGGATTTTCCGAAGAGAAAATTTTCCTTCCGATATATCTGAATATACTAACGGATTTTTAACCCGTGTTTCCGTGCCAACTGTCAGTGTAATTGCTATTCTTTCACTGATTGTCCGTAATAAAGATTTTGTTGTATGATTGGTAATGTTACATATTTCTCTCTAAAGTAACCTCCGTATTAACCAAAGAAATATTTTTATGTTACATAAATATAAAACTCATTTTAAAAAATTCTCTGATATTCTAAAAAAAATGAGAAATCATTTTTTATAAAAGCATATCTACAAGAGCTGCATTTTTCAAAATACTGAGAAAATTATTAGTTTATATTGATCTCGATAATAGTAACTTAAGGTTCATTTGGTACGATGACTGTTTCGGAACATTACAAGAAGACGAAATATTTCAATCAAAATTTAAACTTCTAATTAGTAGATAGATGTAATTTTCTTTTTTGTCGATCCTATAACTGCATCATATACTTCATCATATATCTCATGTATCAGAAAGCCCTTGCAATAGTTCTGAGCAGTTTCAACAAATAATACTTGAAGTTATGCCGGTAGCAACAGTTGAAATCTTGAGAAATCAGCGTATTGAGAGAAATGATTGGATCAATTTGTCAATACTTGAAGTTCTTCGATTTATTTAAAGGATCTGATTTAGCTTTCGTTCAGCCACATTGGTCCACAAATGATCCCAGAGTCATTCGAAAATAATTCCTGCTGTTACCCCTCCAATAACAATTGTTATATTTCCTTATTAAACAACAAGATTATATCAGAAAAACAGCAAATAAATGACATTCAAAATATCCCCTGTTACAAATAAACTATTTATAAATATTTAGTTTGTCATATTAGTGAAATTCTAAATCGAATTTTGTTTTATATCTGAATGTCAATGAGATGGTGTTTTCATATGTTTTTATGTTTCTAGATGTTTTGCTGATCTCTTAGAGAAACAATAAATTTAATGACCGCTCAAGCATAACACCCTGTCCAACGCATGTATTTTCTATCGTATGAGTCATTATATTAATCAGAACTGAATGTGAATTTAGTAAAATGGTGAATTGTAATTACTGATAACAAACTCCAGCATTCAAAATACAGTGCAGTCAATTCAATATTGATTATTTTTCATAAACTCGACAGAAAGATCCAATGGACAAGAAACTCGCGAGAATTATCATTACACATATCTCTACATTCGCTATGGTCGTTAAATATATAATGGAGGTCCAGAATGTTAACGAGCTCAAAGACAGATGATATCAAGTAGTCCAGGCTAAAAATTATGTGTAAATCATAGAAAATGTAACATGTTTCTATGAAATTATAAATATAATTATTGTTGTCAATAAAATACATTTTGCTTCCTTCCGTGAGTTCACTTTTAGCTTTTCTTTCAAATTATCACAAGTCGACGATTTTAACTATCCTTATATTTTTTGAAAAGTGATTAATTTAACTTATTAGATAAATTTAATTCGATAAATTAATTAATTTGGCTACTTAATAACAATTTAGAGGAATACCAGTTTGAGTGAAATAGGAAACTGAAGTATCAAGTTCTGTCTTGTTGAAAAAATTGTCAAAACTTATGCCAAACTATATATTTTCATAAAAGGATTTATGAATTTGGTAGTAAGTATTTTAAAACAAGTATTTCTTATGAATAAAAGTCGAATATATTTAAAAAAAACTGAAGTAAAATTTTGAAAATTTTATTTTAAAACAAAAGTTTAAAAGTTTATGATATCGGTAAATATGAAAAATGTGATTATGGGAAAATATATATAACTTGTATAAAATATAAAAACGTCTACTACAAAATTTATTCGGAATATTAAATATAAACATACAAAAAAGAATTCAATCACTTATCAATTGTTGATTATTATTCAGTTTTGAGGTATCCAAATAGCAGCTCAGTTTGGGATATTTTTATGTTCTTAACTGTACGCTAGAGAAAGAGGTTTCAAGGTCTCATATTTACGAATATGTAAATGTTTTTATACTTCTTCGAGGTGTAGTTAAGAGAAACGAGAAAAACATAATAGGTTGTTGAAAGAAGATTTAGCTGCGAATTAGCAGCAAGAGAGTAGTGAAATTATTCCGTTACAATGTTTTTTTTTAACAATTTAGTGATGCTTTAAGCGCAATAAGACCGTAATTATTCTTCCTTATATTCACGTTTAAAACTCTTAGATTTTTCTTTGCTGGTAATTTGTGGACTTAACTATCCCGAAGAATTTGTTTAATTGAAATTATAGTAGAATTCTTTCTTTTTTTCATAATTGCTGATGAGTTTAGAAACTCCTAAAGAGTTTATTTAAGACACATCAATTTACTTAGAATATTTTTATATTAACAAAAACCAAATTAAGTATCTGAAAAAACGAAAATCATTAAACTTTGAATTTACAATAAAAGTTAGATTCAAATTGGTTACTTTATGATTTAGAAATAGAAGATTGCAAGTAATATCAGAAATACTTATAATTCATAAAATATTGAAATTTAAATAATGGGAACATAAGAAAAGAT